>NW_007246826.1:280936-289719 GCF_000164805.1 Carlito syrichta
TAGCCCGGGCGTGGTAGCGTGCACCTGTAGTTCCAGCTACTTGGAAGGCTGAGGTGGAAGGATCGCCGGAGCCCAGCAGGTCGAGGCTGCAGTGGCTGGGAGCGGCCACTGCACTCCAGTCTGGGTGACAGTGAGACTCCAATTAAAAAAAAAAAAAACAATAGAGGATATACAATTTTGAAGATGATACACAAGGACAATTGTTTACCTCTAAAACATACTTTTCCTTTACCAAATCAGTATTTTTGTCTCTCACTTTCTTTTTATTTTTTCTTCTAACTGTTCCCCCAGAATGTATTGTACTATTGTTTAAGTTGGGAAACATACCCTATTAAACAACTACTGATGGCATAATTAAGAAAAATTAAGCAGAAAATTATAACTATTTTAACTGAACAATAATTATAAATTAAAAATATATAAAGACTCAAATTTCATACTAGAAGAAAACAAAGATTATAATATACTAGAATTTGAGATTTTTTAGAGTACGGCCTAAAGCTTATTTTATGTGATCCATATGATACTCATCTAATGAAAATTTTTTATTTAATTTGAAATTCGTAAATCTAACAATTCAAAAATACTGAGAAATTATATCACTGATGCCATATGTATACACTAGCCATATATAAAACATTGTGATATTTACATATGCATAGATACATTTAATATAGCCTGGTTTCTTCTCATACTCTGATCTATTTTTAAAAATTATTATAGTTTATCCAAATCTTTACTTTTTTTTTTTTTGAGTTGAAGTCTCACTCTGTCACTCAGACTGGAGTGCAGTGGCCGCTCCTGGTCACCACAGCCTTGACCTGCTGGGCTCCGGCGATCCTTCTGCCTCAGCCTTCCAAGTAGCTGGAACTACAGGCACGCGCTACCACACCCGGCTAATTTTTTGATTTATTGTAGAGATGAGGTCTCACCAGGTTGCCTAGGTGGGTCTCGAACCCGCGGGCTCAGGCAATCCACTCACCTCAGCGCAGGATTACAGGCTGAGCCACCGAGCCCAGCTTTTACTTTTTATAAAAGAAAAATTTTATGATGGTCTAAGCAACCATATTTTTAAAAATTGAATTTTTGGCAATCCTCCTTTCAAAATAAAGTTCCTAGAGATATAAAAACAAATAAGTTCATGCCTCTATTAGATAGAATAATTAGAGACAATCCACTCTTGAAAATGAGGTTGCAACAAGATTTGGAGAACAAGGTAAGATGGGGAGTAAAGTGATTCTAGAAAAGGCAAGGAAAACAAAGAAAGGAAGTCACAAGAGTGTTTTGAGGAGGTTGGTGCTACTCTGAGCCTGCACTTGGAGCACCAGAAAGCAGGACTGTTACACGGAGATTGTGGTTGAGTACAACACTCATGTTTTTTCTAAAAGAAATGTCAAATCTCTCTCTCCTCTCTCTCGATCTTTCTCTCTCTCCTCTTGTCTTACACACACACACACACACACACACATACCTTTTTATGCCCATGCAGTAATATTTCAGAAAAAAATAAGTGAAAATTGAAGTTTTAAACCCCAAGTTTATAAACTTAGATAAATTAACTTACAGTGGTTTTCAAAAGCTATTAAATACATGAAACCAGAAATTATTCCAGAAATAAAAAAAAATCAGGTTGAAGAAGAAATCAATTTTAGTTAAGGAATATTCCTTCTGTTTATGTTTATGTTTAAAACATAATCTGAAAAACTATTCTTGAAAACTGTTCAAAAAAATAGCCACATAATTGAATACAAGATAAAATATAGATTAAGGCATGGGAGGGTCATTGAAATGTTTGATGTTGGCCGACTAGAAGCCCCGAAAAAGACAAAATATAGAAGCCTAGCCGGGCTCGGTGTCTCAGCCCATAATCCTGTACCTTTGGGAGGCTGAGGTGAGTGGATTGCCTGAGTCCATCTGTTCGGGACCCGCCTGGGCAGGCGAGACCTCATCTCTACAATAAAATAAAAAAAATTAGCTGGGTGTGGTAGCACGCGCCTGTAATTCCGGCTACTCAGAAGGCTGAGGCCGAAGGATCACCAGAGCCCAGCAGGTTGAGGTTGCGGTGGCTGGGAGCGGCCACTGCACTCCAGTCTGGGTGACAGAGTGAAACTCCAACTCAAAAAATATATATATAGAAGCTTTATGAAGATTGAAAGAACACACCAATGAATAAAAGGCACAAAACTACATGAACACATCTGCATGGTTTTCATTAACTCCAAGGAACAAAAAGACAAGTTTTAAAATCTGCTGAAATCTTCAAAAGTGTAAAAGATAGTTTTCTTACAAAGAAATAAGTTTAGCATAAACTGCCTTTTCCACTGTAAAAAATAGTAGAAAAAAATAGCCACAATGTTCTGACAAAATGTAATAGTTAAATTCCCATATTTACTGCATCATTTCTTCAGAGTGATTAACTTTCTAAAATGTATTTCTTATTGTCTAGTTTTATGGGCAACACATTTTTTGGGGGTGAATTATAAAGTATATCATAAAAAATAGAAATTTTTTAAAGTAAAGACAAGATTTGTTTTATATTTATCTAGCATTTCAGAGAATAGCATTCCACCTATCTGGACCTTAATATATTTCTAGTTGTTAGATATAGTCAGTTGGTTTTTGAACAGCAGTTTGATGTGTTTAATTTCTTCAATTAATTAATAAGGCACATTTTAATATACTGGTTAAAATAGCTAATGAAGAATATATGGGCAGAATAATGGCATTTTCAGATATGCAAGTGTTCCAAAAGTCTTTCCCTACATTATTTCTTACAGTGGTATATATGAACTAACCCCATTATACTGAAATTATACCAGAAGGAACTCATGGTGGCCTATGAATGGTGGCTTCTTTTAGAACAATGGAACAAAGAAATACCATAGTATCACATATCCAAATTTTATATTATATTAGATATAAGTAATATCAAAAAATAGATTAAAAGGAACAATAGAAAATAAAATCAGATTATTTTAAAATAATATTGTTAAATAAAATCTAATTATAATTAGACACAAGTGCCAGATATCTTAGCTTAAACAACAAAAAAAACTAACACAGTACATGAGGTTAGCAAGTCCAAAATCTAGGTGGCAGCCTGATTGGGCTCTGGTGAGGGTTTCTTTTCTGGTTTGAAGACAACCACGTTTTTGCTATGCCTTCACAAGATAGAATGAGTGAAAGTGAGGGATAAGCATAGAGTAGAAAGATATAAACCCAGCTCTCTGGTGTCTCTTCTTACAAGGGCACAAATCTCATTCTGACTCACCTTCATGATCTCATCTAAATCTATTTGCCTTTCAAAGGCCCCATCTTCAAATATGATTACACTGATTTGGGCTTCAAAATACTCATTTTGAAGGAACTGAATTCAGCCTATAGCACCAGAAGATACACAATTATAAGACTGTCTACTTTCACAAACTGCTCAAAGTTGAAGTTAGCTAAAATAAATGAATATTTGAAGTAATAAATGGCTAAAAGTTATAATTTGATGTTTGTGTTAAACAAGCCAACACAAGAGGCAGTCAACACAAGAGGCAATGTAATTCCAGGGCCATATTTGATCACACATAAAACAGTAATTGTGTAATTACTATAATTTAGTATACTGTTAGCAGCAGTATACATTATTACTTATAACAATTTAAGTTAGGACATATACAAACTAAACTATTTTCAAATTTCAGTCACTCAACTTATGAAAAATTCTAAGTAATGATTAGCTTAAAACAAAGAAATTCTTGTTAACAACATGGACATGTAAAAGTACTATTAACAAAGACCAGAGAGAATAAATCAAGAATAGGAACAGAGGGAAGAGTAAGGATGTAACATCTTCATTATCCTAAAATAGGGTGAAGCTTATAACTAAAGTTTATGAAATGTGACAGACATAGCTTAAAGTGACATTAAAAACTACCAAAATGCTTCTGTAAAACATAGTTATTATTATAATCTATTGAGATAAAATATTGCAATCAAAGAAGAAAGGGTTAAAGAAATTAAATCTTCATGATAAAAGAAAGTAGTTACAGGGCAATCCCTTTGGGCCCCCTCTGTTCTCTCAATACATTCTGCTTTCTCACTAAAAAAACCCCAAATAATGTAGTTTCATATTACGTAAAATTATTGTGGTAACTACCAGTCAGAATACAAACATGAATGGCTAAAAGAAGCTGCTTGAGGAGTAAGAATGGTTCTGAGGGGGTAAAGGAAAGGAGACCCTGCATTTAATCACAAGCTCTTCTTTAGTACTGACTTAATAATGCCAGAGTCCTGCCCCTGTCGGGTCTAGGGTATCCTGAAGGTGTGAACGGCATAGGCAAAAGAATGCACTTTGGACACCTGACTCTGTTGACAGGTGCCGTTTATTGTTAATTAACAGAGAACTTTTATACTATTTGTATAAGGGAAAGGACAAAGAAAATTCCTTCACGCACATCATCCTTTAGAAGTTATGCCATCTAGTGGTCTTAGAAGCAACAAACAGGCCAAAAACACTACTTTCAGTTAATGAGTCTTAAGATAAGTTTAAAAGGAGTTTTACTTAAACTAAACATAATGCATCACTTAATCTACAAGGCTTACTTTGATTTCTGTTCTACATCACTTGTCTAATTAAAAAAACCTTAAAATCACCAAAACAAAACTATAGATTGTACCTAGTTATAGTAGAAATTTGAAGTCTATTAACGACCAAAAAACAGTGGCTAACATTAAGCATAACTATGAAAGTGACTTATTGTGAAAATACATACACTAATATTTAGTCTGAATAAATATATAAGTGAAATAAAACTAACACAACTAAAATTATTATGGTTGCATAATTGCTGATGAGCTTTTAAGTTTAGGCTAATGGTGGTTTGGGGGATGGGTTGACTATTTTCCTTTATACTTGGCAACCTCCCGGAAAATATCTTTGTCTTAAGATAGCCACTTAAGCAATTATTATTATTTTTAAGGCACCAACTTTATCATTATGTGAACTTAAACTTATGAATCTAAAACAATCTTCAAAGTAATTATAAAACATCAAACTACAGCATTAAAACTTAATTAATTATTTAAAGTAAAAATTTTGTTAAACATAATTAAGGCCTAATAATTTTTGTCAACCCTCATATATATGTATATTAGTTATATAAACTTGCATGATTTTACATTTACCAATTACATTTAATACATCGATAAAACAATTATCATGTCTAGAATAGCACTACCAGCAACTCTTTTCAAAACAGTCCCAAATTAAAGTCCTTGAAGTGCTTCAAGAAAGTTTCCAGGTGCACATTTCTCCACGTATCAGGAGTTTTCTCTGGGGTTTCTATGATCTTCAAGGCTTCATAATTGCCTTTCCTGTCCAGGTGTCTTCATTGCTTTTCTCTTATCGTGCAGTCTATATTCCTAAAGAAAACGCAAAAGAAGTTTTTAGTGATGTTTCTCAGGCCCCCAAGGTTGCTTTCTGTATTCAGTTAATTTATCATAAAAATATCCAATTAATATATCATGGATTCAGAGAAAACCTATTCTATATATGTTAACTCAAAATCTTAACTATTGAATTAAGTAAAAAACCTTAACGAATAATCTTTATCTTAAATTTGTAAAGGCAATGTTATAAATCACCTACATAACTCCTAGGTATGTGTCAAAACTTATAATGAATTCCTAATGAACTTACTATGAACTTGTGCTGCTAAAAAACCTTATGTTTAAACACTAAACTACATTATTTTAAATCAAATAAGTGAATATACTTATATCATTTTTTACTCAAGCAATATCTAGTAACTTATAACCAAGTGAAAGAAAGCATCTTTGATGTGCTTCAGAGTTTAACCATTGCATATGTTAGAAAAGGCCAAACAGCATAGTGGGAAATGGAAAATGAACCATGACATTCCTAGGTTAGCTATGAGTACTTCACATAAACATGTTGTTTTCTTCATGCTTGACTGTGCAGAATCCTTCAGTTGTATCAACAACAAAGAGAGAAGACAGAAGGGCCTCAGCTGCCCGGACTTGCTTTGTGGCTGGGGGTCCTCAGCGCACCTGGACTTTGTCAATCAGGCGGGCTTCCAAGGCTGGCTCCCAACATAATAATATATACATATGTGACTTTTATAAAATTAAATTTAATAGAAGAAATAATTAAATTCATAAAAGTACTGTTCAAAAAACCAAAACATATAATCTATCACACTGAATATACTTAGCATAACTAGAACTATATAAAGTTCTAGATAGGAGTAATATTATTCTCTGAAATGCTAGAGAAATAAAAAATAACAAATCTTGTTTTTGCTCTTAAAAATTTCCATTTCTTAGTATATAATTTTAAATTCATCAGAAAAAAAATGTAGCTAGTAAAAACATGAAGGCAATCAGGAATACCTTTTAGAAAGTTAACTACTGTTTGAAAAAATGACATAACTAATGAGGCAATTATAATCATTACATTTATTCTATAAGCAAGTAATCAATGACAATATTTACACTGATGAAAGCACACAAAAAGTAATGAAAATTTCTATAAAACTTGTGAAGACAGCATACATTAAAAAATAAAGATTTAATACTATTAATTTATATCAAAACAACCATTATAAATTTCAACAAAAAAACCCACTTACTTGTAACTGAAAAGAATCATATACCTAGAAAAAGTTGATTTCATTTCAGAAAGGAAATATAAAATCTATAATTCACTATTTTAATAGTACCAAAAAGAAAAATTCATTTGCTCATCCTAATTATTATTACTATTTTAATTTTTTTATTTTAAAGATATAAGATACAATTCAGGATTAGATATAAAAATGATCACTACAGGTAATGTTTAAGTCTCACTTTGGTCCCCATATCAGCTGGATGAGATCAGGTACCCTTATTCATGAAGTGTACCCTCCCACTTCAGTTTCTCACCACTGGCAGTTTCTCCCCTGGCAGTTTCTCACCACTGCAGTATCATAATTGTTTAGGGTTCACTTATGAGTGAGGACATGTGGTACTCAGTAATTTGGTTCTGTGATAGATCACTGGGTACTGAAAATTCTAAAACCAATCAAATTAGTGCAAAGTTCATAATTTTGCCCTTCTTTATGGTTGTGTAATATTCCATCATGTATATGTATCACATCTTTTAGATCTATTCTACTTTCAGTGAGTGGCATGGTTGGTTCTATGTTTTCACTATTGTGAAAAATGCTGCAATAAACAAGCATGTGCAGGCATCTTTTTTGTAGAATGATTTGCAT
The DNA here is from genome assembly GCF_000164805.1 of Carlito syrichta. Classification (NCBI taxonomy): domain Eukaryota; kingdom Metazoa; phylum Chordata; class Mammalia; order Primates; family Tarsiidae; genus Carlito; species Carlito syrichta. Next base: position 288,202 of record NW_007246826.1, read on the forward strand.
TCCTCCAGATATATTCCCAGAAGGGGGATAGCTGAGTCATATGGAAAGTTGATTTTTGGATCTTTCAGGAATTGCCACACTGTTTTCCACAGAGGTTGTACTAATTTACACTCCCACTAACAGTATAGAAGAGTTCCCATTTCCCTGTATCATCTCTAGCATCTGTTGTCTTTTGAGTTATTGATGACGGCCATTCTGACTGGAATTAGGTAGTGTCTCAGTGTAGTTTTAATTTGCATTTCTTTGATTATTAGAGAGACTGAGCATTTTTTCATGTATCTGTCGGCTACTCATATGTCTTCTTTTGAGAAATGTCTATTCATATCCTTCACCCACATTATAATAGGGCTATTGGTTTGTTTGTTTGTTTGTTTTTACCGGTATGATTGAGTTCCTTGTAGATCCTAGATGTCTGCCCTTTGTCAGATACACAGTTGGCAAATATTTTTTCCCAATCTGTGGAAATTTATTGATGGTTTCTTTGGCTTTGCATAAGCTTGTCAGTTTGATGAGATCCCACTTGTCTAACTTATCTCTTATGGCATGGACACCTGGGGATTTGCTTAAGAATTGTTTGCTAGTTCCTATTTCTGTAAGGGTGTCTCCTGCATTTTCTACTGTTCTTATAGTTTGGAGTTTTATATTTAGGTCTTTGATCCATTTCGAGTTGATTTTTCAGTTTGGTGATAGGTAGGAGTCTTGATTTAATCTTCTGTATTAGATCAGCCAGTTTTCCCAGGACCATTTACTGAATAAATTCTCCTCTCCTCCGTGGTTGTTAGTGAAGACTTTGTCAAAGATGAGTTGGTTGAGAAATTGAAGTTTTGCTTCTAGAATCTGTATCTTGTTGCATTGGTCTACATGCCTGTTCTTGTACCAATACCAGGCTGTTTTGATTATTATCACCTTATAATAAAGTTTAAAAGTTTAAAGTCTGGGAGTATAATACCTCCTGCTTGGATTTTTTTTTTTTTTTTTTTGCTAAGGATTGTTTTGGCTATTCATGGTCATTTATGATTCCATATGAATTTCTGTATTGTTGTTTCCAGTTCTTAGAAGAATGATGCTGGTAATTTAATGAGTATCGCGTTAAAACTATAGATTGCTTTGGGTAGGATAGCCACCTTAACAATATTGATTCTTCTAATTTATGAGCATGAAATATTTTACTAATTGGTTGTGTCAGCTTTGATTTCTTCGAGCAATAATTTGTAGTATTCATTTTAAAAGTTTTTCACATCTCTGCTTAGGAAGATGTCAAGGTATTTATTTTCTTTTTTTTTTTTCCTTTTCTTTTTCTTTCTTTCTTTTTTTTTGGAGCTGTGGTGAATGAGATTGTGCTTTTTTATTTGGTTCTCTGCCTGTATACGAATGCTACTGTCCTTTGCAAGTTAATTTTTGTATCCCGAGTCTTTGCTAAAGTCCTTTATCAGTGCAAGAAGGTTTTTGACAGATTATCTTGAGTTTTTGAGGTATAGGATCATATTATCTGCAAAGAGGACTATCTTGACTTCCTCT
>NW_007246827.1:0-4078 GCF_000164805.1 Carlito syrichta
CATATGGTCTCCCAACTCAACTTTTCTGAATCCTTTTTTCTGATGCCTAAGAATGCACTCTTCCCTTGGAATTTTGCTGTATATTAGTTGGGTACATCTGATGGCAATTTCTACCTAAAATTCATTCATTCCACGTATCTTTATTAAATGACATACTATATACCAGGCACTGTGTTAGGCCCTGGAAGAATAAAATCTTTTTCTGAAGGAATGCAAAGACTAGTGAGTGAGAAACACAAGTGAGTAAAATGTGGGTTAAAAAGTATCAGGAGATAGGCAGGGAGTCTACAGGAAGCATAAAGAAGGGAACAATTAATCCAATTGTACAGTGCTGGAGAAGACTTCTAGGAAGAAGTGTCACTGAATCTGAGACCTAAACAATAAACAGGATTGTGGCAGGTGAGGGTGGGAATATTTCAGACCCCGGTAAGCAGCACATGCAGGCATGGAGATAGTGAGGAGTGTTCCTTGCAATTATTCCCTCTGTAACCACTCCCATCCTCTAATACTGAGGACTGTCATAGCCCTTACGTGCCTTGCCCATAGTGATCTCGAAATAATGGGATGAATACATTTGGCATAGTTCTTTGTTCCAGAATCAAACAGACCTGAGTTCAAATCCTGACTCCACCAGTTCCTGGCTCTGTGTCCTTGGGAAAGGAATTAGCATCTTTAAATGCCAATTTTATACCTCTGACGATGGAGCTAAGTAGTAGTAGCATCACCATCTTAAGGTTGTTGCAAGTATGAAAATTATCTAATAAGATGTAAAGAGACACAGCACAGCACCTGGACAAAGTAAGTCCCCAATAATGATGCCTTTTATTAATAGTGGTGGTTGTTACTACTTATGAGCTCTCCATGAAAAGGAATCTGACATTTTTCTTGTGGGCCACATTGTGTCTTGATCTGTACAGACTTAATAACACTATCCAATAAATAACTGTTGATGGATTTGTTGATGTACATTTCTGATGAATTTACTAAATGGATGTTTATTGAGCATTTACTATGAGCTAGGTCCTGTGGAGGGTGCTGCAGAGCAAGTAAACCAGGCATACTTCTGGAGTGTTCATCCTAAATTTCTCACCAGAAGTTTCATAAAACTGACCTGGGAAATAGTATCCAGAGCAGAAGAATTACCTAAGAGTGTTAGTGACAATAACTGTAAACCCATTTGATGTTTCTGGAGAATCTGAATACTTACTTAAGGCCTCTTTGGTTGGCTCTGTTTTTTCTACTTGTCACTGACTCCTGCCTGAATCTTAAATGATGATACCCACATCACTCTATGATCTGCATTACAAGGCCCCTCCCATAGTTCTTATCTGCAACACAATTTGTTAATCTCTTTCTGCTGCATTCTGGTGGTACCTGAGAGGCTGTCTGTTTGCATGGAAAGAGGAAGGGATTATCAATCAAACAATTTAGGTTTCAATTTTGGTTTTGCCACTCATTGATTAAGGCGTGCATTTCATTTATTTTCTCAATGAAGAGTAATGGAGTGCTTAACAGAGGAGCAGCTCTGACTGGTTGAGGGTTCAGGCTCTGGCATCAATGCCTGAGTTAGATGCGAACTCTGTCACTTTCTGGCCATATAATCTTGAAACCATTCCCATCCTCTAATACTGCAGACTCTTGCAGCCCTCACAGGCCTGGACCATAGATAGTGATCTTGAAATCACGGGATGAATACATTTGGCATAGTTGTTTGTTCCAGAGTTAAACAGACCTGAGTTCAAATCCTGACTCTACTAGTTCCTAGCTCTGTGTTCCTTGGGAAAGGAATGAGCACTCAGTTTCCTTATCTGCAAGGTGAGGATAATAATCATGCTTACTTCACAGGATAGTTGTTGTAATCACTAAATGAGTCACAACGTGTAAAAATTACAGGACAGGGTACCTGAAACTAGCAAGTGTTCAATAAATGTTAGACATTATTACTTTATAATAAATAATTGTTGTTACCATCACACACCAGGCACTGTATATGGCTCTGAGAAAATAATGGAGAATATGAGATGAAGCCTTTGTCCTTACCAGACTTTCTTTCTAATAAGTGAAGATAAATTAAACAATTAAATAATTAAATACCTATATAAATACAAATCATGATGAGTGTCAGGAAGAAAAGGAACAGGAAAGGGTGGTAGGGTGTGTGGTGGGTCTAAGAAGTGTCATTTGAGCTGTGACCTAAAGAATAAATAGGAGGTCAAGTGGTGAAAAGAGTTGTGTACCTATGTGCAAAGGACTATTCAAGCAGACAAAAAAGCATGTGTAAAGGTCCTGAGGCTGGGGTGAAAGCCTGCATGGTTACAGCGTGAAGACAGGTGGAGAGGCAGCTGATGCAGACAGCAGGCTCCAGGCCACACAGGGCTGGTGGGGGGCTGTGGAGCCGGAATGTTTTTTCAGGGCAAAGGAAAGGCACAGATGACACCTGATTTCCTTTCTGGCCCACTGATTTTCCAAAATGAAAGCAAAAAGATTGCATAAGAACCTCTCACAGACCCCTTTAATGCTGAAGAATGTGAGGCACTAGGATGACTAACAATAAAAAGAGGCTGTTTCTGGGAAAAGCAGGAACAAAATAAAGAAGTGGGAGGGAGGGAAAAAAGGAGGAAAAGAGGGAGGAAAAAAAGAGAGAAAGATACACCTGGCTGAAACTTCAGTGGAGACGTGAAATCTAGAGGTAAAATGTTGAAGACTCAACTTGGGTGCATATTCAGTACCCCTGATGTCTGTGTGTGTGTAGGTGTGTTTGACTTCTGCATGCATTTGAATGTTTCCTGATTTGGCAGGAGCCCAAACTGGGAGAACCTTTCCGTGGAAGACAAATAAGACGAATGGGCTAGAAATGATGGAGAGGAGAGAAAATGCTATGTCAATCATTTTGGTTAAATGTATGATTACTGGCTATAAGGATGCATCTGGAACAGCTCCTGTCTAAAAGCTGTTGTTGAGGAATTGAAATGCTTGCGGAGGCATGGTTCAGCATCTCCTTTCAGGAGCTGCTCAGTGCAAATCAAACAGAATTGCATTAGGAAAGGAGTGACTGAGAAAGTACTCTCTGGAACAGAAAATTTTATTGGGAGAGGAAAAGAAAAAGGAGTTTAAGTCCAAAAAGCACTGACTCCAAGACTGCTAATTTGTTCCAGCCTCCTGAAGCCCGGAGGAACTTGAGCACTTCTTGCCTTGATATTCAGATGCAGCTGTAGAAAGAAGCACTCTAGGCAGAGAAAATCAAAAATAAATAAGTTTTCTTTGGGCCCAGATTTCTCTTTCCCAACTGAGTGGGGCTATGATTTAAGGGCTTAGGAAGGGGAAGCCTACACTGATCCTGTTGTGCAAATACTTTGTAATGCTAATACTGCCTCTGGCTCTCAGGGCTTGCTGCTGATATGGGTATGTGTGTGGTTGGGTATCTTACAAAGCTCGCAGCAAATGCTGGAAAAAAGCTCGCAGCAAATGCTGGAAAAAATACTGATTTGAGGTTCTTCCAAGCAATGGGAAGTAAAGGGAGCCCCTTCTGATTTAGGAAAAGTTCTTTCCTGGTAAGGAAATATCCACTAGCAATACATTTTATCCTCTTAATGACTTCCCTATTTGCCAGTGGCTCAATTAGCATATGCCTGATTTGAGTTAATAGCAGCAGTTGCCATTTATTGGACATTTACAATATGTCTCAGGTACTTACACATTATTTCACTGAAACTTCACAATGCATTACAAGGTACAGTCTAATACCTCCATTTTGCACATGAGGAAACAGAGGCTCAGACAGGTTAAGTAACTTGTACAAAGACTCACGTTGCTGAAATTTCTATACAGATCCAATTCCCAAGCCCATATTCCTTTTCTTTTATGTGAAATGGAGGTGGCTAATATTATCACCTTCAAATTCTCATGTTCCAAAATTCCTTTAAGAACACTGCAGACTGAGCAAGTTCACTAGCATTTCTGTTTTGTGTGCATTTCTCACCATGGGACACTCTCTCCTTGTCCATCTTCAGCACTCCAGCATTCAAAGATTTTCTCCTGTCAGAACCTCCTCCTAGATCATTTATCCCCATGCCAGTGG
>NW_007246827.1:4681-6518 GCF_000164805.1 Carlito syrichta
CACAGGGTTTCAGTCAAACTTTGTCAAGTAAAAAGCAGGTCCAGATCTTTCAACTTTTTTTTAAAAGAGAAGCTGAGAATCTAGATTTTTATGTGTAATCTCACAATTTTTTAAAAGCTGCCTCATACTTTAGTTTTTAATTGATTTAGATATTTGGCAGATAAGGTCAACTATTATGCATCCTTGAGCTGGGGCTACCCTTGGGCCACCAGTTCTCTGCCTCCACCTTACAATGGAGTAATGATGGAGAACTTGATTATGGTTTCAGAGATATCCAGCTGAAAGCCCTGTCATCCATAGGCATGCCCACTGCTGTGGGATTTAAGCCTCAATCAATCAAATAACAGAGAACAGTGACGTTTCTAATTCATAAGCAAAGGATGGTCAGACAGAGATACTCTAAATTCTAGGGGCTAGGAAGATTGTTCCAGGGGTATGATAGTAAACCAACTCTCCAGAGGAACAAAACAAAACAAAAATAATGTAGAATTTGTCAGTTTCCATGGTATAAATATTCCCACCATAACTGAGAACTACTGATGGTTTAACAGTCAGTTTGTAAGATTTACGATTATTTAACAATTGGCTCCGGATATTTAATATTCAGTACCAGGTCATCAGAATTCAGTCATTCCAAATTGGTTGCATATTATAAGCATGGGCAAGCTTGTTAAAAAACAGTATCCTAGGCCCCACTCCAGGCCTATGAATCAGAATCTCTGTGGATAAATCCTAGGACTCTACGCTTTCAAAAGCTTTCTGAAATGAGCAATAAGATTAGGAAATCCCCAACATAATCCTGTATCCAATTAAGAAAGTTAGACAGCCTGTATGAACCATCCAACCAGCTGAAGACAGTCTATTCAGAACTTTAAATGAAGAGTCCAGAACCAAGATAAGAAACCCAGGGCTTTGAGAGACACAAGATAAACATGTTAAGTATTATTATATGATTGTAATAACAAAACAAAATTAATCATACATGCAGTTTTTATTTGAGTGTTTCTATGTGCCAGTCACTGTTCTAGGTACTTTACATATATTACGTTTATTTATTTATTTATTTATTTATTTATTTTCTTCAGAGAGTAAAGGAAAGAGCTTTAATTTGAACTATAAGTGCATACCCAAGAGAGAGGAGTGCAGGCAATCTCCAAGAGTGAGATGCTACATACTTTACTTTTAAAAATTCCTCACAACAATGCTTTGAGATAACTATCACCATTATTTCCATTTTATAAAATGGGAAAATTGAAACACAGAGAAATCAGATAGCTTGCCCAAGGTCACAATGCTAACACAGTAAATAGCAGACTTGGGATTGGAAGCCCAGTTCTTGAGACAAAACTCTCAACTGCAATTAGGGGAAACCCTGAAGGCAGAGATTATTTTGCATACAGCCGCTGTACTCAGACATTTTTCACTGAATTAGATTGAACAAAGGATAGCAGTTCATTTTTTTTTGTGAGGAGCACGCACTTCTGTCTTCCCCAGGGAATCTGGTAATCTTTGTAGGGTTTCCTCCATTCCAAACACATTCAACAAAGTCTATTCTGAACTCTCTAGTCTCCTGATCACTGGTAGGGAGAGTTTTACCTTCTGTCCCACTTTCTGTGGTTTTGCTGTCACGCTGCTTGGCATCCTGGAGGGCATTAGCACTCATACTGGCAGCTGTTCTGAAAGTGGACTCTAGACTCCTGGCAGATATACACCTTCTGTTTGTAAGTCACCCTACTTTTGAGCCTCCATTCAACCCTATCTTGGTTTCACATCACAATTGAGACTAGAAATCTAGCTCTCTGTGCAGACGCTCTGCAGTGCAAGGCATTCTGGCAGT
>NW_007246828.1:0-9651 GCF_000164805.1 Carlito syrichta
ATTTCTTAACCGCTTTATTAAAAAGCTTATATGATCTATCTATCTGTTGCAAGTTCAGATTATAACACTTTCATTGCCTCTGCAAAAATACACAGGTCCATGCAGTCTTGCATATAAACCACAAATCTATTGTATAAATGCATATACATCAATTGCACATGCCATACAGGTGACATGATACATGAAAGATGAAATATCTATACATGTACAAAACTATGCTGCAAGCAACCAAACACATCACACTCATACAACTTCATACACAATGACAATCTCACCACCTACACTCAATACATAAAACTGTCAAAAAAGACATATAAACACAGACATATACATACATCAGAATATATTCACGAATGATGACACACGATTTAAAAATGTACACACATTCTAAATTTCACCATGTTCACACCAAAAAGGCACACCAAACACTCTCCAGTACCTAAGGGAAAAACTAGCCATTTGGAGGAGTAAGGGTTTGGTTATAGTCTTAATCAAGATTTTTAAACAGAGAAAACAAACTGTGTTGATGAATTATTTTGTCAGGAACTTGAGTCTACCAATGTCTTTACTGAAGCTTGTGCAATTAAAAGCATAGCCCTTTCCACTGTTAAAACAGATTAAAAGGAAGTAATAGAAACAAACTGGGGATCTTCATGACATCTCTAAATCCATCAAATAGGTACGATTGATTCAAAAACTACACAAATGATGACAGCATAAAACCAGTCCAAATTTATTTATAAACAGGTGTTATTCTGAGATAGGTTATGAATTTGCCAAATGGAGATGGAAAAACGTATTCACAGCCCGGTATGGACAGGGCACACTGACAAAGTTAACAACACCACTAACCACACCAAGTGACAGCTGTGCTAATTAAGAGTCAGTAAGCACCCAAGAAAGCCAAGAGAGTAGATGCAACCAATGTTGGGAGCTGTAGTGTGAAGCCAGTCCTGGAGATCTTACTGGAGTCTCTTCGAGTCTGTGAGGTCTGCTAAGACTCAGGGCCAGCAGAACTCTGACAACAAAGGCCAGAAGGGCAGATATCTGAAGACAATGTTGAAGGCAGACGGTGCCGTTCATTGGATTCTTTCCTGCAAATTCTCATTTCAGATAAATAGAAAAAGTAATAACAAAAAATATGGGCAACTTGCCATGTAAGCCAGCAAGATTTTAAGTCTATGACATACTGCACAAAACACCACATGCCACCACGGCAGTCCCACCAAGACTCATCATTACAACAAATACTTTTGTAGGCTAAGATTTTGTAACTTTAAACAGTAACTAAATTACCATATTCATGAGGAAAATGCTATGTGTGTTATTGTATATAGTATTACTTGATTGTCTCTTGAACTCAGAAAATAATAGTAGATCTGATTTTCCTTCTTTTTCCCAGGAATAATAGGGAAAGACCCCCATAATTGTGAGAGGTTGTTGACCCAAGACCACAAAAAGACATCGGAAGATTCTAAGTTGGACTATGTGTCCTGTGTCTCTTCCTTTAACAAGCACATCCAGAGAGGTATAGGGATAAAGGAGAGGTGGGACAAGAATGCAAGTAAAAGGTGGGGCAGAATGGTGCCCTAGAATTGAAATTAAGCTTATTTGCTTCACAAGTGACATCAATGACCCCTTCTCACGAGGACTGCCCAGTGTCTCCATTTCCATTGAGTGAGCAGTAGTGGACTTTGTACACTTTACTATTTTATTTGGAAGACTCCTACATGCTATAAATAGAAAAGATAAAACTTCAAGAGAAATGTGGAAGCACATTTCCAGAAGAGGAGTCTTGGACAAGTGTGTGATGTCTTCATTTGATACCTCCAGCACCATGCCCAGTTTAGGAGATATTCAAAAAGGTTTTATTAATCTATTCACCTAGCTAAAGAGCTAACAATCCACTCATCATATACTCATATGTATACCAACAACTCTATATCTCTATCAACATAGAATTAATATAAAATAGGTAGATATACATACATAATTCATCATATGACATTCTCAATATAATTTTTGCACAAATTCTCATAAGAAGAATTTACCGAATGATAATAACAATAACATTTAATTTTTATTTGCTACATATTGTGTCTCAGGCATGATTCAGTTTCCAATATTCAAACAAAACACACAATCTTGATATCCTCTCCATACACAATTTTCATAACTTTCTTTTAACTTACATTTTAGAGGTTTGAATGGGAAAGTCACTTTAACTTTTGGGAAAGCAAGTCCCATGTTGGCAATACCCAACATGTCTGTTTTGAAAAAATGAACAGAGTGCTCAGATGATGTATCTCAATTTTCTACAATATCATTCCCCAGAAATGCATTATGCTGAAGAAGATGCTCCCAAGACATGTGTGGTAATCCCATAAAAGACTCAGACCCACAAAAGAGTTTGTCTACTTCAGAGTTTTATCCTGTGTCTCCACTACAAGAAAGATCATTGATGATGAGGACAGGTTGGTAGACCAATGGTGAGATCTGAGCTTAGACAGGAGGGACAGCAGAATTGTGCATCCCAACTCTTCCTTAAGGTACTTTCCCCTAAGACGGGAAAGGGCTTCAGGCAGAGGAAATAAGACTGAGGCCTCTGGGAAGGGAAAAAATAGGAAATGTGCCTTCTAGAATAAGGCACATCTTCTCAGCATTAACATTCAATTGTGGGGAGGCATTTGATAGTAGTGACATGTATGAACACTGATTAGAAACTTCCTCCTTAGATTGTCACAAACACATTGGTTATACTTCTTTATACAAGCATGACCTTATTTTTCTTTCCTTTTTACTTACGCTCAAATACATATCCCTCCACTCTTCATCATTACCATTCTCCAGTAGAATTGCACAGGTACACTCTTCCCCCCTCATTCCTGCACACAATCAGTCTCTGACCCATTCTGTCACAAACTAATCTCACATATACTTAGCATCCTTCACCCCATCAGTTTATCTGCTCTTATGCTAAACCAAACTAGAAAACGTATATGTCCTTAAGAGGATGCACATTCCTATGTCATTTCATCCTCAGTGCCTTCAGCTCTTCATAAATCCACACATCCAGAGAACTCATATGCATTTCCTCTAACACATACGTACTGTCTCACAGTGGAACAAAGTGAAACAAAGTGCACATACCATGCCCGTACTCATTCACTTGCATTGTCACACCACATAACACATACACCCACTCATCAACATCCTGTTTCACCAATACCAGAAATACTCAGCAGATATGTCTCAGGAAATATGTCTCAACTTCTTCAGATGCATCGCCAACTCATTACACAGGCATCCCAGGATACACTTCAAATAACACATATCATGTACAGAATTCAGAAACATCATTCATACATACACTTCCATCCATGTTTCCCCACACGAGGACATTCTCCTGGCCATCTTAATGCCCATAGACTTCATATGCATTATTCAAGTTTACATTTGAAATTTTCTTTCCTAGGACATCATCAAGGTGTCCCTTTTCTTAGATCTGCAACCCCTCAACCACCGGATCTGAAGGAAAGCAAGAGTTTTTCCAGCGACTCAGATAATTATTCTCCTTATTTATTCACAAAGGAAACTTCAGTAGACATCACAAAGGAAAGGACCATGAATATTTACTATATGGAGGTCCAGTTAAAAAGGGGTGTGGCTGTTTTGGAGGAGGAGACGGAGAAAGAATTAGAGCCCCCCCAAAAGAAAATAAAAATGAAAGAAATTGCCTATCAGGAGAAGATCCGTTCTCTCACACATCAACAAGGGACCTCCTTACTGATGATGAGTGCAGCTTGGACAACATCCAAGAGGAACTGGAAGAGGTTGAGGGAAAAGCAGAGACACAAGATATGGAGGATTGTCCCAGGGCCAGTACGCCTGAATGACTTGTGAGCGTGGAGAGTGGCTACAGATGTATCGCCTGTTGTTGAGTTTTTTCGAATGTGAAGGAACTTCAGAATCATGTAGAACATGGGATCAAGGATAGATTCAGCTGTCACACATTTCATCTTGTGTTGGACTGGCTGAGAAAGAAAACCAACAGTAGAGGGAGGAAACTGAGGAAGAAGAGAAAGACCAGGTCAATGACATATGGAAGCAAAGAGAAAAAACGTCCAGGCATGAGAACATTCTCATGTAAATAGAAAATATTCAACCACTAAAATCAGCTGGGTCCACTCTTCCCAGGTCAACCAAGGGTCATGGGAGTCACAGCCCTTCATCTGTCTTCCCTGACCTAATACCCTTCCATGAGGCACAGGAAAAGACAGAGAAACGGCTCTGTCCCTGATAAAGGGATTTTATGTTATGCAGGCCAGTCATAAGCCCGCCCTTTCCTGAGTGTCACTAAGATGTCAGTGTCCTCGTTGTGCTTTTTTTCTTGGAGGCCACTGCCGAGTATGTTTAACCACTTGAAAACTCACAAGGAGTGAAATTTTTCGGGAGGGAGGGAGTGAGGGGAAACATTTTTCATGATGAATAATAAAAACCAGGAGCAAAGCCTGTGTCCACAAAAACATCAAGTGTAACCGAGAAAGGAGGAATAAACCCTAGCCTTATGTCCTAGTTTTGTTTTTTGAAACTATTAACGTGATTTGCCTTTTGGAAGACCCTCATAGTCACTTATGAAACTTCACAGTTTTAACAACTTATTCTTTCTTTTTGCTTCTGCTTCAGAGGTTTTGTTGTAAGTAACTAGCAGAGAGAAGTTAAAAATAGACAAAACTGCAAAGGATTTCTAAAGCCAGGCTCATAACACAATAAATAAGAGTGTGTCTTTTTTACTTAAGAGAATCTAACTAACTTAGAATATCCTGACAGTGGTTGAGCACTTGTCACTGCAATAAGGAAAGCTGTCTCACTTATTATTCAAAATTCAGATTCCTTTCTGTGTTTTAGTTTGGTTCAGACCATAACTCCTCTGTTTTATGTGGATGATGACTTCAATCAGTTCAGTTTTCAAAGATTTTGCTGTACCTCTTGTTTTTGATTTTAAAAAATGTTTATTTTGTTGATCGGTGGGCTGCTGCCTTCACCCTTTCTTATTTCTTTGCCTGCTACCTACCCAGGCAAAAACCTGATCTATATGGAGTTTTTTATTTATGGAGTGAGTGAATTATTATCTTATGGAATCAATAGTCACATAACCAACATGTTCCTGTCCTTTTATACATAGATGAGGAGTTGCCATAATTACTACTAGGAAATGGAGTTACTGAAATCTTTCTCATGGACTGGGAAAACCATGAGCAGGGCGCAAAGTACAGAGCAGAGTATCTTTTTAAATCTCTATTTCCCTCAAATTCTCCAAGAGTAATTGATGTAGCTTTTAATATGAGTCAGAATTATGATAGGAAATTAAAAATGAAAACCCAGCCCATAAGAGTTGTTATGCATCTTTGGATCCATCTTACATATGTGCCACTCGAGTCAAGAAATTGGATGCTCCAAATATTCTTCACTCATTTTCAACATTTAATGTACCTTATTTGAAACTCAAGTATATTAAATCTCTTTCTTTAAAAAATTCTATGTTTATGACCTTCAACATGTACCAACTGATATGTTTCTTACGGACTGGAGATAACATCTTGTGTATTCTACAAAATTATATATATCATCACAGTTCATAGTGGAGTTTGTTAAATGTACAAGCAAATAAAACTTTTTACAGGTTACCAATTTCATTTTTGGCATCTCCTATTTATTCTTGTTTCCTATGGAATGACTAATAATTCTATATGTGTATTTTTTAAACCTCGATTTCTCTCATTTAACTATAAAAGTGCATGTATGTTCTTTTTTTAGATTTAGAGTCCTCCCTATTCTTGACCTCTTGAGTTTTAGTATAACTAATATTAAGTACAGTATCAAATACAGTTTGGAACACGTTTCCTACTTTTACAGTGGCAACCACAGATCGACAAGTCTGAACGACGATTTATTTCATGTAATAAAAAAAAGACAGCCCCATTATCATTTTTTTACATGTTGAAAATTGATCCCACATATAAAAAGCATGTTTCTTTATTACAACAGTGTGTCTTTAAGTTTCAAATTAATACTATGCTTGTAGAAAGTTTTCCTAATCTTGGCATAGGAATTTTTAAAATATATGTTCCATTACAAAATGAATTAGAAACTATTAGCTTTTTCTATTACTGTGAAATTTTAAAATTGATAATTTAAAGAACTCAGCATGTATTAATCATAAATTAATTGGAACTTTATATCTTTAACTTGAGTATATTTGGCATACTTAAGACTTTTGAAGTTGCAGCAGTCTTATAATGAGTAAGCAACCATTTAAAATAATAGAATTTTATTGTTCCCAAGAAAGATTGCTCATATTCACTGAGTATAGTATCACTACTAGGAAATGGACTTGAGGATACAAGACATAGCATTCACAATAATTCCATAATGGTACAGCCATGGTTTTGCTTATTTTTTTTGTAATTTAAAAGCAGAACAAAGTAATAAAGTTGTCTATTCCGAATTGATAGTTGGTAGGTTGATAGGTAGACAGATAGATGATAATCTCAATGACTCTAAACTCTTTAAGAAAATTGTGCAGTTATCCTGAGAAGTGGGCATTTCCATCTATAGGTAAATAAGCTTGCCATTTAGAGCGAAAATTTTTAGTGTATGATCTGTAACATGTGAAGTGATTCCAAAAATTTGGGAATCATAAATCAATGTATTTCTAAGCCCCATTTGTAATGTTTCTAGGCAGCTAGAATACTATTTTTAAGTAAGTATTAAAGTTGCAGACATTTTCCATCATCATGAAATAAAGCTGCTATGCAATTTCAGAAAACATAAAATTCACCTTTATCTGGAATAAAGTGTACAATCATCTATCTGAAAAAATGTAGTACAACAAATAAACTGTCTAAAAGACTACAAAACAGTGGTAGTGTATTTTCTGTGATTTTTAAAGAATCAAATAGAACCAGTTAGGAATACTTCATCAAAATTTGTGGAGTTTAGAAAAAATATATATTCTAGACTTTTGATACTGTCACAAATGCATTGTTTAAAAATAGATGTATCCTTCCTTAATATATTAAGATTTTGCATGAACACATATGTGCTCTTAGGCACTTTGATAATGTACTTTCATAATCCAGCAAGACAAATCATTGTGGATATCTTGATATGTTGTCAAATAAACTAAAAATTAGACATCTAGTAAGATTTACATTCTATTGACAGATCAATTTGGATCAATAAAAGTTTTTAAAAAGTAGTTCAATTTTCTTTATATGACTAGGTACCATCAACATTAGAATAAAACCCTATAGCTATTTTTTGCAGAAAAATAATATGAAACAATTAGAAATACAGACCTCATTCTTACAACAATAAAACCTAAGCTGGTGACTTTCATCAACACATACTAGAGTGATGAACCCTATACATACATCATTGACCACTTATACCAGAAAGGACTTTTTCTTTTTACCAGATTGCCAATACGTGTTAAGCCCCTTCTGAAATTACTGAAGCATAACACCTCAAAGTACAGCAATACCTTTCTATCGATCCAATAAGGATTATGATCATTAAAGTAGATCTACCTATTGAATGGACCCACTATTTCTGCTTATTATTGAGAGAAAACATTATATCCTCTTCATTTCAAAGTCACAAACAATAAAGAATATTTAGATGAAAGTGTAAGTTCTGACCTTGGTGACATTTATGGAAATCTAAGTTTTTTTAGATTGCAAGCATCTCAATTGTTATGGGGTGCAAGTTATCATGCTAACTTTTGTGATAGTTCAAGTAAAAGAATATCACGTTAGCAATCAAGGACTGAAGTCTTATCTTGGGACATAAACAGGAAAAGTCAAATAATAAGCCTTTAGCTCTTTGGTTCCTCTCTCTGTCCTTTCAGCCTTGTCATCCTTAAACTATACAAAGGCAGTAAGTACCCTGTACCCCCTTGATGATAGCTGTAGTAACTGCTATGTTTCTCAAAGTGAGTGCATTGCAAGTAAAAGGGGAAAATATTAAACAATGCAGTCTCCATTTCACCTTCACCCTCACCCAGAGACTGCAGTCATTCCTTCTAGAGACTATCTATTGAGGAAGGAACCGAATAACTACTGAGGATGAGAGAAAATGTATTTCAGAGCCAGACACAGTGGCACATGTTGGGGCTGAAGGATTGCTTGAGCACAGGATGTAAAGATTGCAGCACACAAGATTGTGCCTGTGTCTAGCTGCTGCACTCCAGGTTAGGCAGCATAGTGAGACCTTGTGTTTAAGAAATATCTTAATGTAATTTAAAGAATATTTCTGACATACTAGAAGCTGAAAAATTCAGTTTTCCAATTGGTGGGAGGTGGGAATGATGAGAGGAGAATCAAAAAGAGCACAAAGTTCAGGCACCAATGCTGCTACTTGCCTCACACTCACGTTTCCGAGGGCGAGAATGTGTGATATAAAAATCTGGAAGTGTACAGAAAATTCAGTACTTCAATGGTTCTCATATGTGGGGGTAGGCAGGACTGAGGTTTGGAAATCTGTACTGGGATTGCAAATATTTCTAGATCCCAATTAGTGTTGTATTATATTTCAAAAGACGTGAGTGATTTTGCATGATATTAACAGAGAAAGGTGTTTAGGTCAATGGTTAAAGTGGATTTAACTATCTATCGATACCATAGATAATGCCTGTGGAAACAAACTTGTGAAAATGTTATCCCACAAAGTGGGTGCATATTTTCGTATTACGGTTCTGGGTAGGTAAAACATGTAAGTACGTCTCTAATTTTATTTAAGGTTGCCAATTTATTCTCTTCTGAAGGTGTACTGTAGTGAATTTTCTCCAGTGATACCTGAAATAACTTGTTTTCTCCAATCTCACCAATATAGTATGTTGTAAAACTTTTGGATTTTTGCAATCATGTAGGTGAGAAATGATACATCCTAGTTTTAACATATTGTTATTAGTGAGATGGAATATATCTTCAATAAGTTAAGACTTTTTGCATTTCCTTCTTTGTTAACTATACTTACATTTTGTCTAATTTTCTCTCAGGTTCTCAATTTTTAAGAGCACACATACATGCATATATATGTATTTTTATATTTATATATGCATACATTAACACACACGGGTGATTTCTAAATATTTATTGCTTTCCTATCAACTTTGATTATGGTTATTTTATTTCATTTCAAACATAAGTTCGTCAATGTTACAGGCCTGATGTTAGGAATCAGTTTTGCTTACTGCTTCTGTATTTTGATTCCCAACTAGATTTTTGCATTTCTTTGTTATAAAGTACAATACATGTTTCTGCTATCACAACTAATTTTTTTTTCATTTTCACATTAAAGCAGATGATGTTCTGCGATGTTATCTAATTTTATTCTTTTTTCTAAATGGTTTCACATTTGCCTCGATTTATTTAAATATCAATTTTTTCCTCGGGGATTTGCTATTTTTTCACGTTGATAAACCGTCTGTATGGTATAATAAATTCCACTTATACTTAGGTATTAGTCTAGAGTTTCTATTTTATTTCCTTGATACTTTACTTTCTTTATCACTTTCTGCCACTACAGCACTGTCTGAAATGTCAAATTTTTGCAGGAAGTTTTAATTTCTCATTAGTTTAGACTCTT
>NW_007246829.1:0-1412 GCF_000164805.1 Carlito syrichta
GAAGCTTTCGATGTATGTACCTGTGAACAGGAGTACTCATATACAGGAAACTGCACGACTGTTGCTAAAAATAAGGAATCTGGGTTATATGAGTCCTCAGTCCTGAAAATCTACAGGGCATATTGCTGACGGTTAAAGAAGAATCAGTGATTCGAGGCATGAATATGGGTAATAGCAATCCTCATATACAGTAAACTACATGGCCTCTTGCTAAGAAAAGAAGAAATCTTTTTTCCATGGTTCCTCTGTCAAAAAATCTACATGGCGACTTACTAAGGGGTAAACAAGAATTTGGGTTTCAAAACAGGAATCTAGGGAAAGAGAGTCCTCACATACAGGACACAACATGGCCTCCAACTAAGTACAAATAAAGAAACTTTGTTGTATGCGTCCCCAATCCAAAAAATTTCCAAGTTGTCGGCTGTGGGACAAACAAGAAACAGAGCTTCGAGCTCCCCAAATGTTTCAGAGCCATTTAGCATGCAGAGATTATGAATCAGTCATTTCAGGACTCCAGAACATTCTGGTTCTCTTAAAAGTTGTAAACGTGTATTGGACACTCCACGTCCGTTAGGTTCCTGGGAACTACTAAGGCCAGATTCCAGATTCTTGCCATATTTGGATGTAACTCTGGTCTTAAGGAGATCCCTATAATCCTTCCCTTTCCGTGTCTCTTTTTATTTTGAAACGGGACAAGGGTTTTGCATTTGCCAAATGTTTACTACGTATTTTTAAATGTGTCCAGGAATCATGAAATCCACGTCCCTAGGAAACTTCTGGGCATCTGTCTTTTGATATACTGAGTTTGGAATCCACATCGACAGGAAAAATCAGGGCATCTTAGTGAGAACGAAATGGAAATCCAGTTGTAAGTGTTCTCATTTTCCTGAATCTACCAGGCCCTTGGTAAGGTTTAATCAGCAATCTGGGCATCTGGGTCCATACATTTTCTTAGCTACTTGCTCTGTGGATTCGCTAAATCTGTCATGACAAATCCTCAGGAAATTTTTGGTCCTCTTGTTTGCTGTAATCAAGGATCTGGCCCGACAAATACTTTTGTTTCCTAGGAACATCTACGACCTTAAACATATTTGCCAGTAACAAAGGTATATTGGTACAAAATTTCTCGATTCATGTGACCTCAAAGCACAGAAAATTCTTGTGGGTGGGAAGATAGGAATTGGGATTTTGGGTTTGGAAGATTCCACATGTTGGGGAGGTCTTGTTAAGGGCAACCAGGAATCTTGAATTCCAGTTCTCAAAGAACATTATGGACGTCTTAATCTTGATATCCAAAAAACTGGAATTATCGATCACCAGGAATTGTCTCGGCATCCTGCAGAGTGTAGCAGGAAGCTGGGTAATGGAGGTCAACATATACAGGAAACGACACATCATATTGCTAAAGAAGT
>NW_007246829.1:1755-11756 GCF_000164805.1 Carlito syrichta
TAATACAGGAAAATACAAAGCCACTGCCAAGGAAGAAAAGAATCGGGGCTACAGCAGTTCACAGTCCTAAGAATCAACAGGCCATATGCTGTGGCCAAAACAAGAATCAGGTTTTAGAAACTGGAACATAGTTAAAAGCAGTCCTCATATACAGAATCTACATGATCACAAACTAAAGACAAAAAAGAAACCTGTTTTACACAGTGCCTCCATCCCAATATCTACATTACATCTTGCTAATGGCAAAACAAAAATCAGGATTTCCAAACAGGATTCTGGGAAAAGGGAGTCCTCATATACAGGACATTACACGGACCCTCGCTAAGGAAGAATAACGAATCTGTGATACACTTGTCCACATTCCAACAAATTCGCAGGGTGTCTTGCTTCGGAATAAACAAGAATCAAGGCTTCCAGCTCGTCTCATGTTTCAGAGATATTTGGCTTGTGGGTATTTTGAATCAGTCATTTCAGGACTCCAGCAACATTCTGGTCCTCTTGAGAGTTGTAATCGGGTACCTGGTCGTAAAAATCCCTTAAGTTACTCGGGATTATTAAGGCCAGATTCCCAGAAAAAAGGTATCATATTGCCGTATATGGATGTAATTTTGTTCTTAAGATGAACTTGGTGATCCTTAAATTTCTGTTTGTACTTTATGTGGAGAGGGGCAGAGGGTTTTGCAGTTGACACATATTTAGTACGAATTGTTGAAATGTAACCAGGAATCATGGATTCCACGTCCCTAGGAAAAATCTGGGAATCTACATTTTTGTACAAAGAGATTTGGAATCCACATGGACAGTGAAAATCAGGGCATCTTGCTGAGAACGGAAAGGGAATCCGGTTCATGGAGTTATCAATCGCCTAAATCTACAAAGACTCTTGATACTGTTTAATCAGCAATCTGGGCTTCTATGTCGCCACATTTTTAGTGTGTTTTTTGAAAAGGAACCAGGAATCTTGGGCTCCTATTCCTCAAGAAATTTATGGGAGTCTTTCTCTTGAAATCCAAGCAACTGGAATTCTAAGCCACCAGGAAATATCTTTGCATCTTGCTGAGAATGATGCAGGAATTTCAGTAATGAGAGTCCTCATATACAGAACACTACAGGACCTGTTTATACAGAAGAATAAGGAATCTTGCTTACACCAGTGCTCCATCCCAAAAACCTACAGAACGTCTTGCTAAAAGATAACCACCATTCAGGTTTTGGGAGTAGGAATCTGGATAATGGGAGTCCTCATATACAGGAAAGTGCACTGTCTATTGCTTAAGGAGAATAGGGAATCTGGTTTAAATGTGCCCTCCATCCCAATAAAAACTTCAGGGTTTCTTGCTAAGGGCTAATCACGAATATGGGTTTTTGAACAATAAATTTGTGAAATGAAATACTCATATAAAGGCAACTGCACTGACTTTTCCAAACAAAGAATAAGGAATATGGCTGACATATTTTCTCAATCGCAAAAAAACTATATAGCATCTTCCTAAGATCTAAACAAGAACGAAGCTTTTGACACATGTATCTGTGAACAGGAGTACTCATGTACAGGGAACTGCACAGCTGTTGTTAAAAATCTGGAATCTGGGTTATACGAGTCCTTTGTCCTGAAAATCTACAGGGCATCTTGCTGACGGATAAAGAATAATCAGGGATTCGAGGCATGAATATGGGTAATAGAAATCCTCATATACAGGAAACTACATGGCCTCTTGGTAAGAAAAAAGAGGAAATCTGTTTTTCACGGCTCCTCTATCAAAAAATCTACATGGCGTCTTACGAAAGGGTAAACAAGAATCAGGGTTTCAAAAAAGGAATCTAGGGAAGGAGAGTCCTCACATACAAGACACTACATGGGCTCCAACTAAGTACGAATAAAGAATCTTTGTTGTATTTGTGCCCAATCCAAAAAATTCCCAGGTTGTCTGCTATGGGACAAACAACAAATAGAGGTTGGTGCTCCCTAAACGTTTTGTTGCAATTAAGAATGCAGAGATTATGAATCCGTCATTTTAGGACTCCAGAACATTCTGTTCCTCTTAAAAGTTGTAAACGTGTATTGGCACTCCAAGTCCGTTAGGTTCCTCGGATCAACTAAGGCCAGATTCCAGGACAAAAAGAATCTTCTTGCCATATTTGGATGTAATTCTGGTCTTAAGGAGAACCCTGTAATCCTTCCCCTTCCGTGTCTCTTTATATTTTGTGACTGGAAAAGGGTTTTGCAGTTTGCCAAATGTTTAGTACGTATTTTTAAAGGTAACCAGGAATAATAAATCCACGTACCTAGAAAACTTCTGGGCATCTGTCTTTTGATATACTGAGTGTGGAATGCACATCGACAGGCAAAATCAGGGCATCTTACTGAGAAGGAAAAGGAAATCCGGTTCTAGGAGTTCTCATTTTCCGGAAAATACAGGGCCTCTTGATAAGGTTTAATCAGCAATGTGGACTTCTGGGTCCCTACATTTTCAGAGCTACTTGCTCCGTGGATATGCTAAATCTGTCATTACAGATCCTCAGGAACTTTATGGTCCTCTTCTTAGTTGTAATCAACGATCTGCCCCTAAAAAACCTTTTGTTTCCTAGGAACATCTATGACCATAATGATATTGCCCTGAATCAAAAGGTATATTGGTACTAAATTCCTCAATTCAGGTGACCTCAACGTACAGAAAATTCTTGTGGGCGGGCAGGTCGGAATTGGGATGTTGGGTTTGGAAGACTCCACATTTTGGGGAGGTCTTGTGAAGGGGAACCAGGAATCATGGATTCCAGTTCCCAAAGAACATTATGGACGTCTTTCTCTTGATATCCAAAAAACTGGAATTCTCGGTCACCAGGAACTGTCTCGGCATCCTGCAGAGTGAAGCAGGAAGCTGGGTAATGAAGGTCACCTTATAGAGGAAACTACACGTCATATTACTAAGGAAGTATAAGGAAACTTCCTTATATCAGTCTCAATCCCAAAAACTACAGGACATCTTTCTAAGAGGTAACCACGAATCAGGTTTTTGTAGTAGGATTCTGGGTAATGGGAGTTTTCACATACAGGAAACGTCACTACCTAATGCTAAGTAAGAAAAAGAATCTGCGTTACTCGCGTCCTCAATCATAATAAAACATCAGGTTGTCTTCCTATGGGCTAAATACGAATCATGGTGTTTTCGAGCATGACTCTGGGAAATGGAGTCCTTATTTACAGGCAACTACATGACATTTTGCTAAGAAAGAATAAGGAATCTGGATTACAAGAGTCCTCAATCCCAAACATCTGCAGAGCGTCTTGGAAAGTGCTAAAAAGGAATCAGAGTTTTGAAGCAGGATGTATGTAATGAGAGTCCTATAATACAGGAAAATACACTGCCCCTTGCCAAGGAGGAAAAAGAATCGGGGTGATAACATTCCACAGTCCTAAGAATCAACAGGCCATCTGGTGTGGGCTAAACAAGAATCAGGGTTTAGAAGCTGGAACATAGTTAAAGGCAGTCTTCTTATACAGAATCTACACGATCACTAACTAAGGAGAAAAAAGAAACCTGTCTTACATGGTTCCTCCAAACCAATATCTACATGACATCTTGCTAATGGCAAAACTAGATTCAGGGTTTCCAAACAGGATTCTGGGAAAAGGGAGTCCTCATATATAGGACATTAAACAGACACTCGCTAAGGAAGAATAAGGAATCTGTGATACACTAGTTCAAATTCCAAAAAATACTCAGAGTGTCGTGTTGCAGTGTAAACAAGAATCAAGGCTTTGAGCTCATCTCATGTTTCAGAGATATTTGGCTTGGGCGTATTATGAATCAGTCATTTCAGGACTCCTGAAACATTCTGGTCCTCTTGAGAGTTGTAATCGGGTATCTGGAAGTACAAGTCCCTTAGATTCCTCGAGACAATTACAGCCAGATTACCCCCAAAAAAGAATCATTTTGCCATATTGGGATGTAACTTTGGTCTTAACAAGAACTTGGTAAGCCTTAAATTTCCGTTTGTACTTAATTTGTAGGGGGGCCGAGGGCTTTGCAGTTGCCAAATATTTAGTACGAATTATTAAAATGTAACCAGGATCCATGGTTTCCACATCTCTAGGACACACCTGGGCATCTGCATTTTTGTACACAGAGTTTTGGAATCCACATGGACAGGGAAATTCAGGGCATCTTGCTGAGAACGGAAAGAGAATCCGGTTCTTGGAGTTCCCTATCGCCTAAATCTACAAAGTCTCTTCATAAGGTTTCATCAGCAATCTGGGCTCCCATGTCGCCACATTTTTAGTGTGTCTTTTGAAAAGGGACCAGGAATCTTGGGTTCCAATTCCTCAAGATCTTTATGGGAGTCTTTCTCTGGATATCCAAGCATCTGGAATTCTAGGTCACCAGGAAATATCTTGCCGTCTTGCTGAGAATGAAGCAGGAATTTCAGTAATGGGAGTCCTCAGATACAGAACACTACACGACCTGTTGCTACGGAAGAATAAGGAATCTTGGTTACACGAGGCCTCCATCCCAAAAACATACAGACCATCTTGCTAAGAGATAACCACCAATCAGGTTTTGGGAGTAGGAATCTGGATAATGGGAGACCTCACAAACAGGAAACTGCACTGTCTATTCCTAAAGGAGAATAAGGAATCTGGTTTACACTTGTCCTCCATCCCAATAAAACTTCAGGGTTACTTGCTAAGGGCTAAACACGAATTTGGGTTTTTGAAGCATAAACTAGGGAAAAGAAATGCTCATACAGACAAATGAAATGACTTTTCCTAAGAAAGAATAAGGAATGTTGGTGACATGTTTTCTCAATCTCCAAAAAACATATGGCATCTTCCTAAGATCTAAACAAGAATCTAGCTTTCGCATCATGTATCTGTGAACAGGACAGGAGTACTCATATACATGCAACTGCACTGCTTTTGCTAAAAATAAGGAATCTGGGTAATAAGAGTTCTCAGTCTTGAAAACCTACAGGGCATCTTGCTGACGGCTAAAGAAGAATCAGGAATTCGAGGCATGAATGTGGGTAATAGCAATCCTCATATACAGGAAACTACATGTCCTCTTGCTTATAAAAGGGAAGAAATCTGTTTTCTACGGTTCCTCTACCAAAAAACCTACATGACTCCTTACTAAGGGCTAAACAAGAATCAGGGTTTCAAAACAGGAATCAAGGGAAAGAGAGTGCTAACATGCAGGACACTACATGGTCTCCAACTAAGAACGAATAAAGAATCATTGTTGTACACGTCCTCAATCCAATAAATTACCAGGCTGTCTGCTATGGGACAAACAAGAAAGAGATCTTCGAGCTCCCCAAATATGTAGGAGTAATTTAGCATTTGGATTTTATGAATCGGTCATTTCAGGACTCCAGCAAGATTCTGGTCCTCTTAAGAGTTGTAAATGGGTATTGGGCACTCCAATTCCGTTAGATTCTTTGAAACAACTAAGGCCAGATTCCAGGACAAATAGAATCTTCTTTCCATATTTGGATGTAACTGTCATCTTAAGGTGAACCCTGTAAACTTTCCCCTTCCCTGTCTCTTTTTATTTTGCAAAGGTTTTTGCAATTGCCAAATGTTTACTATGTACTTTTAATGTTAACCAGGAATCATGGAATCCACGTCCCTGGGAAACTTCTGGGCATCGGTCTTTTGAAATACTGAAATTGGAATCCAAATTGACAGAAAAAATCAGGGCATCTTACTGAGAATTAAAAGGAAATCGGGTTCTAGGAGTTCTCATTTTCCGGAATCTGCAGGGCCTCTTGATAAGGTTTAATCAGCAATCTGGGACTCTGGGTCCCTACATTTTCAGAGCTACTTGCTCCATGGATACGCTAAATCTGTCATTACAGATCCTACGGATAATTCTGGTTCTCTTATTAGTTCTAATCAAGGATTTGTCCCTAGAATTCCTTTTTTTTCCTGAGACCATGTACGACCAAATTCATATTCCCCAGAATCAAAATGTATATTGGAACAAAATTCCTCGATTCAGGTGATCATAAATACAGAATATTCTTCTGGGTGGGCAGGTAGGAATTGGGGTTATGGGTTTGAAGTATTTCACTTTTGGGGTACGTCTTGTTTGGGGGAACAAGGAATCTTGGATTCCAGTTCCAAAAGTACATTATGGACGTCTTTCTTTTGATATCCAAAATTGGAATTCTCGGTCTCCGGGAACTGTCTTGACATCTGCAGATTGAAGCAGGAAGCTAGGTAATGGAGGTCGTCATATAAGGAAACTACACGTCATATTGCTAAGGAAGTATACAGAATCTTCCTTATATGAGACCTCAAACCCAAAACTACAGGTCGTCTTCCTAAGAGGTAACCACGAATCAGGTTTTTGAAGTAGGAATCTGGGTAACACAGGAAACTCACAAAAAGGAAACTTCACTGTGTATTGCTAAGTAGGAATAAGGAATCTGTTACTCGTGTCCTCAATCCCAAAAAAACTTCAGGTCGTCATGCTATGGGCTAAACATGAATAATGGTGTTTTCGAGCATGAAACTGGGAAAAGGAGTTGTTATTTACAGACGACTGCCTGACCTTTTGCTAAGAAAGCATAAGGATTCTGGGTCACACGAGTTATCAATTCCAAACATCTCCAGAGCATCTAGAAAAGTGCTAAATAGGAATCAGAATTTCGAAGCAAGATGTATCTAATGAGAGTACAATAATACAGGAAAATACACAGCCTTTTGCCAAGGAAGAAAAAGAATCAGGGTTATAACAGTCCACAGTCCTAAGAATCAACAAGTCATCTGCTGTAGCCTAAACAAGAATCAGGGTTTAGAACCTGGAACATAGTTAATAGCAGTCCTCATATACAGAATCTACAGATCACTAACTAAGGAGAAAAAAGAAAGCTGTTTTACCCGATTCCTCCATTCCAATATCTACATGACATGTTGCTATTGGCAAACAGGAATCACGGTTTCCAGACAGGATTCTGGGGAAAGGGATTCCTCATATACAAGACATTACAAGGCCCCTCGGTAAAGAAGAATAAGAAATCTGTATACACTAGTCCACAATCCGTAAAATTCTCAAGGCGTCTTGCTGCGGTATAAATGAGAATCAAGGCTTCAAGCTCGTCTCATGTTTCAGAGATATTTGGCTTGTGGGTATTTTGAATCACTCATTTCAGGACTCCAGCAACATTCTGGTCCTCTTGAGAGTTGTAATCGGGTATGTGGTCGTAAAAATCCCTTAAGTTCCTTGGGACAATTAAGGCCAGATTCCCAGAAAAAAAAGGATCATATTGCCGTATATGGATGTAACTTTGGTCTTAAGATGAACTTGGTGATCCTTAAATTTCCGTTTGTACTTTATCTGGAGAGGGGCTGAGGGTTTTGCAGTTGCCATATATTTAGTATGAATTTTTAAAATGTAACCAGGATTCATGGATTACACGTCCCTAGGAAATATCTGGGGATCTGCATTTTTGTACACAGAGTTTTGGAATCCACATGGACAGTGAAAATCAGGGCATCTTGCTGAGAATGGAAAGGTAATCCGGTTCTTGGAGTTCTCAATCGCCTAAATCCACAAAGTCTCTTGATACTGTTTAATCAGCAATCTGGGCTTCAATGTCACCACATTTTTAGCGTGTTTTTGAAAAGGAACCAGGAATCTTGGGTTCCTATTCCTCAAGAAATTTATTGGAGACTTCCTCTTGATATCCAAGCAATTGGAATTCTAGGCCACCAGGAAATATCTTCGCCTCTTGCTGAGAATGATGCAGGAATTTCAGTAATGAGAGTCCTCATATACAGAACACTACAAGACCTGCTGATACGGAAGAATAAGGAATCTTGCTTACACGAGTGCTTCATCCCAAAAACCTACAGAACGTCTTGCTAAGAGATAACCACCATTCAGGTTTTGGGAGTAGGAATCTGGACAATGGGAGTCCTCATATACAGGAAAGTGCACTGTCTATTGTTAAAGGAGAATAAGGAATCTGGCTTAAACGTGTCCTACATCCTGATAAAATCTTCAGGGTTTCTTGCTAAGGGCTACTCACGAATTTGGGTTTTTGAACAATGTATTTGTGAAATGAAATCCTCATATAGAGGCAACTGCACTGACTTTTCCAAAGAAAGAATAAGGAATATGGTTGACATATTTTCTCAATCTCCAAAAAACTATACGGCGTCTTCCTAAGATCTAAACAAGAATGAAGCTTTTGACACATGTATCTGTGAACAGGAGTACTCATGTACAGGGAACTGCACAGCTGTTGCTAAAATTTTGGAATCTGGGTTATGCGAGTCCTCTGTCCTGAAAATCTACAGTGCATCTTCCTGACGGCTAAAGCAGAATCGGGGATTTGAGCCATGAATATGGGTATTAGCAATCCTCATATACAGGAAACTACATGGCCTCTTGGTAAGAAAAAAGAGGAAATCTGTTTTTCACGGCTCCTCTATCAAAAAATTTACATGGCGTCTTACGAAGTGGTAAACAAGAATCAGGGTTTCAGAAAAGGAATCTAGGGAAGGAGCGTCCTCAGATACAATACACTACATGGCCTCCAACTAAGTACGAAAAAAGAATCTTTGTTGTATTTGTGCCCGATCCAAAAAATTCCCAGGTTGTCTGCTATGGGACAAACAAGAAATAGAGGTTCGTGCTCCCCAAAAGTTTTGTTGCAATTTAGAATGCAGAGATTATGAATCGGTCATTTTAGGACTCCAGAACATTCTGTTCCTCTTAGAAGTTGTAAACATGTATTGGCACTCCAAGTCCGTTAGGTTCCTCGGATCAACTAAGGCCAGATTCCAGGACAAAAAGAATCTTCTTGCCATATTTGGATGTAATTCTGGTCTTAAGGAGAACCCTGTAATCCTTCCCCTTCCGTGTCCCTTTTTATTTTGTGACGGGACAAGGGTTTTGCAGTTTGCCATATGTTTAGTACATATTTGTAAAGGTAACCAGGAATAATAAATCCACGTACCTAGAAAACTTCTGGGCATATGTCTTTTGATATACTGAATGTGCAATCCACATCGACAGGCAAAATCAGGGCATCTTACTGAGAAGGAAAAGGAAATCCGGTTCTAGGAGTTCTCATTTTCCGGAAACTACAGGGCCTCTTGATAAGATTTAATCAGCAATGTGGGCTTCTGGGTCCCTACATTTTCAGAACTACTTGCTCCATGGATACGCTAAATCTGTCATTACCGATCCTCAGGAACATTATGGTCCTCTTCTTAGCTGTAATCAACGATCTGGCCCTAAAAACCGTTTGTTTCCTGGGAACATCTATGACCATAATGATATTATCCTGAATCAAAAGGTATATTGGTACAAAATTCCTCAATTCAGGTGACCTCAACGTACAGAAATTTCTTGTGGGCGGGCAGGTCGGAATTGGGATGTTGGGTTTGGAAGACTCCACATTTTGGGAGGTCTTGTGAAGGGGAACCAGGAATCATGGATTCCAGTTCCCAAAGAACATTATGGACGTCTTTCTCTTGATATCCAAAAAACTGGAATTCTCGGTCACCAGGAACTGTCTCGGCATCCTGCAGAGTGACGCAGGAAGCTGGGTAATGAAGGTCACCTTATAGAGAAAACTACACATCATATTGCTAAGGAAGTATAAGGAAACTTCCTTATATCAGTCTTCAATCCCAAAAACTACAGGCTATCTTCCTAAGAGGTAACCACGAATCAGGTTTTTGTAGTAGGATTCTGGGTAATGGGAGTCTTCACATACAGGAAACGTCACTGCCTAATTCTAAGTAAGAATAGGAATCTGCGTTACTCGTGTCCTCAATCCCAATAAAACATCAGGTTGTCTTGCTATGGGCTAAATACGAATCATGGTGTTTTGGAGCATGACTCTGGGAAATGGAGTCCTTATTTACAGGCAACTACATGACATTTTGCTAAGAAAGAATAAGAATCTGGATTACAGAGTCCTCAATCCCAAACATCTGCAGAGCATATTGGAAAGTGCTAAAAAGGAATCAGAGTTTCGAA
>NW_007246830.1:0-7081 GCF_000164805.1 Carlito syrichta
CAGTCATGGTTAGGTTTTATAGTTTAAGAATAAGTTTTAATTGCTATAGAATTACAGGACACTAAGTTGAATCATAATAGGTTAATAGAACAGCTAAGTCATTTAAGCAAACTTATAGATTATAGTATAGTGTTAAGTTGATAATATTAATCATTAAAAATATTTGGAGTCAGTGAACTTGGATTAAACCTAGAGTTAATTCAGAAAAGTTTTTTGTATTAATCAGGGTTTAGAACAAAGAGTATAATAAGAATGATTTATTGAACACTATTGAGGAAATTTTGAACAATTGAAATTGTGCACCTGTGACCTTGATGTGAGTTTTGTGAAGCACATCAGGCATCATGGAGTTCGAATTGTTTGCTCGAAACGTGCAAGTCTTGTGATGGTCTTGTGATGCATGGTTTGTAAAGCACAGAACTTGTACGCCCCCAGCAAGTGATTATCACACTGCTGGAGGGTATAGAAAATGGTATATAAGTTGGAAAAGGTTTGAATAAAATTGGCTTCAGTCCTGATCAGATTGTTCCCAGAAGAACTGCCTCCGAGTGGTCTTCTCGCCATCTCCTGATTCTCCGGTGCGGGTCCTAACCCACCCTTGGTCAGTGCTGGTCACCGACAAGTTTCCTCTATAAGGTGACCTTCATTACCCAGCTTCCTGCTTCACTCTGCAGGATGCCGAGACAGTTCCTGGTGACCGAGAATTCCAGTTTTTTGGATATCAAGAGAAAGACGTCCATAATGTTCTTTGGGAACTGGAATCCATGATTCCTTGTTCCCCTTCACGAGACCTCCCTAAAATGTGGAATCTTCTAACCCAACATCCCAATTCCGACCTGTCCGCCCACAAGAATTTTCTGTACTTTGAGGTCATCTGAATTGAGGAATTTTGTACCAATATACCTTTTGATTCTGGGCAATATGATTATGATCGTAGATGTTCCTAGGAAACAAAAGGTTTTTTAGGGCCAGATCGTTGATTACAACTAAGAAGAGGACCATATAGTTCCTGAGGATCTGTAATGACAGATTTAGTGTATCCACGGAGCAAGTAACTCTGAAAATGAAGGACCCAGAAGCCCACATTGCTGATTAAACCTTATCAAGAGGCCCTGTAGTTTCCGGAAAATGAGAACTCCTAGAATCGAATTTCCTTTTCCTTCTCAGTAAGATGCCCTAATTTTGCCTGTCGATGTGGATTCCACACTCAGTATATCAAAAGACAGATGCCCAGAAGTTTTCTAGGTACGTGGATTTATTATTCCTGGTTACCTTTAAAAATACGTACTAAACATTTTGCAAACTGCAAAACCCTTGTCCAGTCACAAAATAAAAAGATACATGGAAGGGGAAGGATTACAGGGTTCTCCTTAAGATCAGAGTTACAACCAAATATGACAAGAAGATTCTTTTTTGTCCTGGAATCTGGCCTTAGTTGATCCGAGGAACCTAACGGACTTGGAGTGCCAATACACGTTTACAACTTTTAAGAGGAACAGAATGTTCTGGAGTCCTAAAATGACTGATCCATAATCTCTGCATGCTAAATTGCAACAAAACGTTTGGGGAGCATGAACCTCTGTTTCTTGTTTGTCCCATAGCAGACAACCTGGGAATTTTTTGGATCGGGCACAAATACAACAAAGATTCTTTATTCGTACTTAGTTGGAGGCCATGTAGTGTCTTGTATGTGAGGACTCTCCTTCCCTAGATTCCTTTTTCGAAACCCTGATTCTTGTTTACCCCTTTGTAAGACGCCATGTAGATTTTTTGATAGAGGAGCCGTGAAAAACAGATTTCCTCTTTTTTTCTTACTGTGAGGCCATGTATTTTCCTGTATATGAGGATTGCTATTACCCATATTCATGCCTCGAATCCCTGATTCTTCTTTAGCCGTCAGCAAGATGCCCTGTAGATTTTCAGGACAGAGGACTCGTATAACCCAGATTCCAAATTTTTAGCAACAGCCATGCAGTTGCCTGTACATGAGTACTCCTGATCACAGATCCATGTGTCGAAAGCTTCATTCTTGTTTAGATCTTAGGAAGACGCTGTATAGTGTTTTGGAGATTGAGAAAATATTTCAGCCATATTCCTTATTCTTTCTTTAGAAAAGTCAGTGCAGTTGCCTGTATATGAGGATTTCATTTCACAAATTTATTGTTGAAAAACCCAAATTCGTGATTAGCCCTTATCAAGAAACCCTGACATTTTTATTGGGATGGAGGACACGTTTAAACCATATTTCTTATTCTCCTTTAGCAATAGACAGTGCACTTTCCTGTATATGAGGACTCCCATTATCCAGATTCGTACTCCCAAAATCTGAATGGTGGTTATCTCTTAGCAAGGCGTTCTGTAGGTTTTTGGGATGGAGCACTCGTGTAAGCAAGATTCCTTATTCTTCCGTATCAACAGGTCTTGTAGTGTTGTGTATATGAGGACTCTCATTACTGAAATTCCTGCATCATTCTCAGCAAGACGCGAAGATATTTCCTGGTAGCCTAGAATTCCAGTTGCTTGGATATCAAGAGAAAGACTCCCATAAATTTCCTGAGGAATAGGAACCCAATTTTCCTGATTCCTTTTCAAAAAACACATTAAAAATGTGGCGACATAGAAGCCCAGATTGCTGATTAAACAGTATCAAGAGACTTTGTAGATTTAGGCGATTGAGAACTCCAAGAACTGGATTCCCATTCCGTTCTCAGCAAGATGCCCTGGTTTTCACTCTCCATGTGAATTCCAAAACACTGTTTACAAAAATGCAGATCCCCAGATATTTCCTAGTTACGTGGAATCCATGAATCCTGGTTACATTTTAATAATTCGTACTAAATATTTGGCTACTGCAAAACCCTCGGCCCCTCTCCAAATAAAGTACAAACGTAAATTTAAAGATCACCAAGTTCATCTTAGGACCAAAGTTACATCCATATACGGCAATATGATACTTTTTTTCTGGGAATCTGGCCTTAATAGTCCCAAGGAACTTAAGGGATTTTTACTACCAGATACCCGATTACAACTCTCAAGAGGACCAGAATGTTGCTGGAGTCCTGAAATGACTGATTCAAAATACCCACAAGCCAAATATCTCTGAAACATGAGACGAGCTTGAAGCCTTGATTCTTGTTTATACCGCAGCAAGACGCCCTGAGAATTTTACGCATTGTGGACTACTGTATCACAGATTCCTTATTCTTCTTCACCGAAGGGCTTTGTAATGTCCAGTATATGAGGACTCACTTTCCCCAGAATCCTGTCTGGAAACCGTGATTCTTGTTCTGCCAGTAGCAAGATGCCATGTAGATATTGGGATGGAGGAACCGTGTAAAACACGTTTCTTTTTTCTCCTTAGTTAGTGATCATGTAGATTCTGTATATGAGGACTGCTATTAACTATGTTCCAGCTTCTAAACCCTGATTTTTGATTAGGCTACAGCAGATGGCCTGTTGATTCTTAGGACTGTGGACTGTTATAACCCCGATTGTTTTTCTTCCTTGGCAAGGGGCTGTGTATTTTCCTGTATTATAGGACTCTCATTAGTTACATCTTGCTTCGAAATTCTGATTCCTATTAGCACTTTCCTAGATGCTCTGCAGATGTTTGGGATTGATGACTCGTGTGACCCAGAATCATTATGCTTTCTTAGCAAAAGGTCATGTAGTTGCCTGTAAATAACGACTTCATTTCCCAGTTTCATGCTCGAAAACACCATTATTCGTGTTTAGCCCATAGCATGACGACCTGAAGTTTTTTTGGGATTGAGGACACGAGTAACAGCTTCCTTATTCCTACTTAGCCATATGCAGTGAAGTTTCCTGTATGTGAGTTTCCTGTATTACCCAGATTCCTACTTCGAAAACCTGATTCATGGTTACCTCTTAGGAAGACGGCCTGTAGTTTTTAGCAATATGATGTGTAGTTTCCTTATATGACGACCTCCATTACCTAGCTTCCTGCCTCAATCTGCAGGATGCCCAGACAGTTCCTGGAGACCGAGAAATCCAATTTTGGATATCAAAAGAAAGACGTCCATAATTTACTTTTGGAACTGGAATCCAAGACTCCTTGTTCCCCCAAACAAGACCTACCCAAAAAGTGGAATACTCCAAACCCATAACCCCAATTCCTACCTGCCCACCCAGAAGAATCTTCTGTATTTATGGTCACCTGAATCGAGGAATTTTGTACCAATATACCTTTTGATTCTGGGGAATATGATTTTTGTCGTAGATGTTCCCAGGAAACAAAAGGAATTCTAGGGACAAATCCTTGATTAGAACTAATAAGAGAACCAGAATTATCCTTAGGATCTGTAATGACAGATTTAGCGTATCCACAGAGCAAGTAGCTCTGAAAATGTAGGGACCCAGAGGCCCAGATTACTGATTAAACCATATCAAGAGGCCCTGTAGATTCTGGAAAATGAGAACTCCTAGAACCGAATTTCCTTTTAATTCTCAGTAAGATGCCCTGATTTTTCCTATCGATTTGTAATCCAATTTCAGTATAACAAAAGACCGATGCCCTGATGTTTCCTAGGGATGTGGATTCCATGATTCCTGGTTAAAATTAAAAGTACATAGTAAACATTTGGCAAGTGCAAAAACCTTTTCAAAATAAAAAGAGACACGGAAGGGGAAGGTTTACAGGGTTCACCTTAAGATGAGAGTTACATCCAAATATGGAAAGAAGATTCTATTTGTCCTGGAATCTGGCCTTAGTTGTTTCAAAGAACCAACGGACTTGGAGTGCCCAATTCCCATTTACAATTCTTAAGAGGACCAGAATCTTGCTGGAGTCCTGAAATGGCCGATTCATAATATCCAAATGCTAAATTGCAACAAAACGTTTGGGGAGCACGAACATCTGTTTCTTGTTTGTCCCATAGCAGACAAGCTGGAAATTTTTTGGACTGGGGACAAATACAACAAAGATTCTTTATTCATACTTAGTTGGAGGCCATGTAGTGTCTTCTATGTGAGGACTCTCCTTCCCTAGATTCCTTTTTTGAAACCCTGATTCTTGTTTACCCCTTCGCAAGATGCCATGTAGATTTTTTGATAGAGGAGCCGTGAAAAACAGATTTCCCAGATATTTCCTAGGGACGAGGAATCCATGAATCCTGGTTACATTTCAACAATTCGTTCTAAATATTTGTCAACTGCAAAACCCTTGGCTCCTCTCCACATAAAGTACAAACAGAAATTTAAGGATCACCAAGTTCATATTAAGAACAAAGTTACATCCATATACGGCAATATGATACTTTTTTTCTGGGAATCTGGCCTTAATTGTCCCGAGGAACTTAAGGGATTTTTACTACCAGATACACAATTACAACTCTCAAGAGGACCAGAATGTTGCTGGAGTCCTGAAATGACTGATTCAAAATACCCACAAGCCAAATATCTCTGAAACATGAGACGAGCTGGAAGCCTTGATTCTTGTTTATTCTGAAGCAAAACACCCTGAGAATTTGTTAGAATGTCGACGAGTGTATCACAGATTCGCTATTCTTCCTTAGCGAGGGTCCGTGTAATGTCCTGTATATGAGGACTCCCTTTTCCCAGAATCCTGTTTGGAAACCCTGATTCTTTTTTGCCATTAGCAAGATATAATGTAGATATTGGGATGGAGGAACCGTGTAAAACAGGTTTCATTTTTGTCCTTAGTTTGTGATCGTGTAGATTCTGTATATGAGGACTGCTATTAACTATGTTCCAGCTTCTAAACCCTGAATCTTGTTTTGGCCACAGCATATGGCCTGTTGATTCTTAGGACTGTGAGCTGCTGTAGCCCCAATTCTTTTTCTTCCTTGGCAAGTGGCTTTGTATTTTCCTGTATTATAGCACTCTCATTAGATACATCCTGCTTCGTAACTCTGATTCCTTTTTAGCACTTTACAAGATGCTCTGTAGATTTTTGGGATTGAGGACTCGTGTAACCCAGATTCCTTATTCGTTCTTAGCAAAGGTCATGCAGTTGCCTGTAAATAAGGACTCCATTTCCAAGATTTATGCTAGAAAACACCATGATTCGTGTTTAGCCCATAGCAAGTCTACCAGAGTTTGTTTTTTGATTGAGGACATGAGTAACGCAGATTCCTTATTCTTACTTAGCAATAGGCAGGGATGTTTCCTTTATGTGATCACTCCCTTTACCCAGAATCCTACTTCAAAAACCTGATTCGTGGTTACCTCTTAGGAAGATGGCCTGTAATTTTTGTAATTGAGGACTCATATAAGGAAGGTTTCTTTTACTTCTTTAGCAATATGATGTGTCGTTTCCTGTATATGTTAACCTCCTTTACTCAGCTTCCTGCTACACTCTGCAGGATGCCGACACAATTCCTGGTGATCGAGAATTCCAGTTTTTTGGATATCAAGATTAAGACGTCCATAATGTTCTTTGAGAACTGGAATTCAAGATTCCTGGTTGCCCTTAACAAGACCTCCCCAAAATGTGGAATCTTCCAAACCCAAAATCCCAATTCCTATCTTCCCAGCCACAAGAATTTTCTGTGCTTTGAGGTCACATGAATCGAGAAATTTTGTACTGGCAAATAGTTTATGGTCATAGATGCTCCTAGGGAACAAAAGTATTTGTTGGGCCAGATCCTTGATTACAGCAAACAAGAGGACCAAAAATTTCCTGAGGATTTGTCAAGACAGATTTAATGAACCCACAGAGCAAGTAGCTAAGAAAATGTACGGACCCAGATGCCCAGATTGCTGATTAAACCTTACCAAGGGCCTGGTAGATTCCGGAAAATGAGAACACTTACAACCGGATTTCCGTTTCGTTCTCAGTAAGATGCCCTGATTTTTCCTGTCGATGTGGATTCCAAACTCAGTATATCAAAAGACAGATGCCCAGAAGTTTCCTAGGGACGTAGATTTCATGATTCCTGGATACATTTAAAAATACGTAGTAAACATTTGGCAAATGCAAAACCCTTGTCCCGTTTCAAAATAAAAAGAGACACGGAAGGGGAAGGATTACAGGGTTCTCCTTAACACCAGAGTTACATCCAAATATGGCAAGAAGATTCTTTTGTCCTGGAATCTGGCC
>NW_007246831.1:0-733 GCF_000164805.1 Carlito syrichta
CCCAATGAAACTTCAGGGTGTCTTGCTAAGGGCTAAACACGAATTTGGGATTTTGAAGCATAAACAAGGGAAATGAAATACTCATATACAGGCAACTGCACTGACTTTTCCTAAGAAAGAATAAGGAATGTTGGTGACATGTTTTCTCAATCTCCAAAAAATATACGGCATCTTCCTAAGATCTAAACAAGAATGAATCTTTCGACGCACGTATCTGTGAACAGGAGTACTCATATAGAGGCAACTGCATGGCTGTTGCTAAAAATATGGAATCTGGGTTATACGAGTCCTCAGTCCTGAAAATCTACAGGGCATCTTACTGACAGCTAAAGAAGAGTCAGGGATTCGAGGCATGAATGTGGGTAATAGCAGTCCTCATATACAGGAAACTACATGTCTTCTTGCTAAGGAAAAGAAAAGATCTGTTTTCCATGCTTCGTCTATCAAAATATCTACATGACGTCTTAGTAAGGGCTAAAAAGGAATCAGGGATTTGAAACAGGAATCTAGGGAAAGAGAGTCCTCACATACAGTACACTACACGGCCTCCAACTACGGACAAATAAAGAATCATTGTTGTACGAGTCCTCAGTCCAAATAATTCCCAGGGGTTCTGCTATGGCACAAAAAAGAAACAGGGCTTTAGCCAGGCTCGGTGGCTCAGCCTGTAATCCCGTGCATTTGGGAGGCTGAGGTGAGTGAATTGCTTGAGCCCGCATGTTCGAAACCCGCC
>NW_007246831.1:1819-3078 GCF_000164805.1 Carlito syrichta
TAGTTGTAAGCAAGGATCTGTCCATACAAATACTTTTCTGCCCTAGGAACATCTACGACCATAATCATGTTTCCCAGAATCAAAAGGTATATTGGAACAAAATCCCTTGATTCAGGTGACCTCAAACTACAGAAAATTCTTGTGGGCAGGCAGGTCGGAATTGGGATGTGTTTTGAAGATTCCACATTTTAGGGAGGGTCTTGTGAAGGGGAGCCAAGAATCTAGGATTCGAGTTTCCAAAGAACATTATGGGAGTCTTTCTCTAGATATCCAAAGAACTGGAATTCTCGGTCAACAGTAACTGTCTCGGCATCCTGCAGAGTGAAGAGGAAACCTGGGTAATGGGAATCATCATATACAGAAACCTACATATCATATTACTTAGGAAGTATAAGGAATCTAGTTGACATGAGTCCTCAATCCCCAAAATTACAGACCGTCTTCCTAAGTGGTAACCACCATTCATGTTTTTGAAGTAGGAATCTGGGTAATGGGAGTCCTCACATACAGGAAACTTCACTGCCTCTTGATAAGTAAGAATAAGAAATCTGCCTTACTCGTGTCCTCTATCACTAAAAAACTTCAGTTCATCTTCTTATGGGCTAAACACGAATCGAATCAGGTGTTTTAGCATGAATCTGGGGAAATGGAGTCCTTATATACAGGAAACTACATGATCTTTTGCTAAGAAAGAATAAGGAATCTGGGTTACACGAGTATTCAATCACAAAAATCTGCAGGGCATCTTGGAAAGGGCTGAAAAAAATCATAGTTTCGAAGCAAGATCTATGTAATGAGGGTCCTAATATACAGGAAAATACATGGCCCCTTGCCAAGGAAGAAAAAGAATCGGGGTTATAGCAGTCCTCAGGCCTAAAAATCAACAGGCCATCTCCTGTGGGCTAAACAAGTATCAGCGTTTAGAACCTGCAAGATAGGTATTAGCAGTCATCATATACAGAATCTACAGAATCTCTTGCTAAGGAGAAATAAGAAAACTGTTTTACACGGTTCCTCCAACCCAATATCTACATGACATCTTGCTAAGGGCTAAACAAGAATCAGGGTTTCCAAAAAGGGTTCTCAGGAAAGGTATTCCTCACATACAGGACATTATACGGCCGCTCACTAAGGATGAATAAGGAATCTGTGATACACTAGTCCCCAATCCGAAAAATTCTCAAGGTGTCTTGCTAGAGGATGAACAAGAATCCGGGCTTCGTGCTCGTCTCATGTTTCGGAGATATTTGGCTTGTGGG
>NW_007246831.1:3170-10851 GCF_000164805.1 Carlito syrichta
CAAGTCGAGGCTGTGGTGATCAGGAGCGGCCACTGCACTCTACTATGGGCGACAGAGCGAGACTCCAACTCAAATTAAAAAAAAAATAAACAGGGTTTTGAGCTCCCCAAATGTATCAGAGCAATTTATCATGCAGATGTTACGGATCGGTCATTTCAGGACTCCAGCAACATTCTGGTCCTTTTGTAAGTTCTAAACATGTACCGGACACTCCAAGTCCGTTAGATTCCTCAGAACAAATAAGGCCAGATTTCAGAAAGGGAATCGGGTTCTTGTAGTTCTCAATCGCCTAAATCTACAACGTCTCTTGATAAGGTTTCATCAGCAATCTGGGCTTCTATGTCGCCACATTATTAGGTTGTCTTTTGGAAAGGGAAACAGGAGTCTTGGTTTCCAATTCCACAAGAACTTTATGGGAGTCTTTCTCTTGGTATCCAGGTAACTGGAATTCTAGGTCACCACGAAATGTCTCGACTTCTTGCTTAGTATGAAGCAGGAATTCCAGTAATGGGAGTCCTCATATACAGAACACTACACGATCTGTTGCTACGGAAGAATAAGGAATCCTGTTTACATGAGTCTTCCATCCCAGAAATCTGCAGAGCGTCTTGGGAAGAGATAACCTCCAATCAGATTTTGGGAGTAGGAATCTAGATAATGGGAGTCCTCATATACAGAAAACTGCACTGTCTATTGCTAAGGAAGAGTAAGCAATCTGGTTTACACATGTCCTAAATCCCCCAAAAAACTTCGGGGTGTCTTGCTAAGGGCTAAACACGAATTTGGGTTTTTTAAGCATAATCTAGGGAAAATAAATCCTCATATAAAGGCTACTGCACGGACTTTTCCTAAGAAAGAATAAGGAATCTGGGTGACATGTGTTCTCAATCCCAAAAAAACTACACAGCGTCTTCCTAAGGTCTAAACAAGCATCATTGTTTCGACGCATATATCTTGGAAAGGGAGTACTCATATACAGGCAACTGCACGTCTGTTGCTAAAAATAAGGAATCTGGGATATACGAGTCCTCAGTCCTGACAATCTGCAGGGTATCTTGCTGACGGCGAAAGAAGAATCAGGAATTCGAGGCATGAATGTAGGTAATAGCAGTCCTCATATACTGGAAACTACACGACCTCTTGCTAAGACAAAAGAAGAAATCTGTGTTCGACGGGTCCTCTATCAATAAATCTACAGGGCGTCTTACTAAGGGCTACAGGGTTTGGAAACAGGAATCTAGGGAAAGAGAGTCCTCATATAGAGGAAACTACACGGCCTCCAACCAAGGACGAATAAGAATCTTTGTTGTACAAGTCCTCAATCCAAAAAATTCCCAAGGTATCTGCTATGGGACAAACAAGAAACAGGGCTTCAAGCTCCCCAAATGTTTCCGAGCAATTTAGCATGCGGATATTACGAATCAGTCATTTCAGGACTCCAGCAACATTCTGGTCCTCTTGAAATTCTTAAACGTGTATCGGGCCCTCCAAGTCCGTTAGGTTTCTCGGAACAATTAAGGCCAGATTCCAGGACAAAAAGAATCTTCTTGCATATGTGGATGTAACTCTGGTCTTAAGGTGAACGATGTATTCCTTCCTCTTCCGTTTCTCTTTTTATTTTGAGAGGTGACAAGGGTTTTGCAATAGCCAAATGTTTAGTA
Source organism: Carlito syrichta (assembly GCF_000164805.1). NCBI lineage: Eukaryota > Metazoa > Chordata > Mammalia > Primates > Tarsiidae > Carlito > Carlito syrichta. Next base: position 4,832 of record NW_007246831.1, read on the forward strand.
CATATTTTTAAAGGTAACAGGAATCATGGATTCCACGTAACTAGAAATCTTCTGGACATCTGTCTTTTTGTATACAGTGTATGGAATTCACATCAACAGGGAAGATCAGGGCATCTTACTGAAACGAAATGGAAACCTGGTTCTGGGAGTTCTCATTAACCGGAATCTACAGGGTCTCTTGATTAGGTTTAATCAGCAATCTGGGCTTCTGGGTCCCTATATTTTTCAGAGCTACTTGCTCCGTGGATACACTAAATCTGTCATTACAGATCCTCAGGATCTTTCTGATCCTCTTGTTAGTTGTAATCAAGGATTTGGCCTTAGAAATCCTTTTGTTTCCTGGGACCATCTATGACCATAATCATATTCCCCAGAATCAAAAGGTATATTGGTACAAAATTCTTCGATTCAGGTGACCTCAAAGTACAGAAAATTCTTGTGGGTGGGCAGGTAGGAATTTGGATTTGGGTTTGGAATATTCCACATTTTGGGGAGGTCTTGTGAAGGGAAACCAGGAATCTTGGATTCCAGTTCCCAAAGAACATTATGGACGTCTTTCTCTTGATATCCAAAAAAACTGGAATTCTCGGTCACCAGGAACTGTCTCGGCATCCTGCAGAGTGAAGCAGGAAGCTGGGTAATGGAGGTCATCATATACAGGAAACTACACGTCATATTGCTAAGGAAGTATAAGGAATCTTCCTTATATGAGTCCTCAATCCCAAAATTACAGGCCATCTTCCTAAGAGGTAACCACGAATCAGGTTTTTGAAGCAGGAATCTGGGTAATGGAAGTCCTCACATACAGGAAACTTCACTGCCTATTGCTAAGTAAGAATAAGGAATCGGCGTTACTCGTGTCCTCAATCCCAAAAAAGCTTAAGGTCATCTTGCTATGGGCTAAAACGAATCATGTTGTTTTCGTGGATGAATCTGGAAAATGGAGTCCTTATTTACAGGCAACAACATGACCTTTTGATAAGAAAGAATAAGGAACCTGGGTTACACGAGTCCTCAATACCAAAAACCTACAGAACATCTTGGAATGTGTTAAAAAGAAATCAGAGTTTCGAAGCAGGATTTATCTAATGAACGTCCTATTATACAGCAAAATACACAGCCCCTTGCCAAGGAATAAAAGAATAGAAATTATAGCATACCTCAGTCAGGAAAATCAACAGGACATCTGGTGTTCGTTACATAATAATCAGGGTTTAGAACCTGGATCAAAGGTAACAACAGTCCTCATATACAGAATCTATATGATCTCTAGCTAAGGAAAAATAAGAAACCTGTTTTACACGGTTCCTCCATCAGATTATCTACATGATATCTTGCTAATGGCAAAACAAGAATCGGGGTTTCCAAACAGGATTCTGGGGAAAGGGAGTCCTCATATACAGGACATTACACAGCCCCTCACTTAGGAAGAATAAAGAATCGGTGATACACTAGACCACAATCTGAAAAAATCTCAGGGTGTCTAGCTGCGGTATAAAAAATATCAACTCTTCGAGCTCGTCTAATGTTTCAGAGATATTTGGCTTGTGGGTATTATGAAGCAGTCATTTCAGGACTCCAGCAATATTTTGGTCCTCTTGAGATTTGAAATCTGGTATCTGGTAGTACAAGTCCCTTAGGTTCCTTGAGACAATTAAGGCCAGATTCCCGGAAAAAAAGTATCATTTTGCCGAATTTGGATGTAACTTTGTTCTTAAGATGAACTTGGTAATCCTTAAATTTCCGTTTGTACTGTATTTGGAGAGGGGCCGAGGGTTTTGCAGTTGGCAAATATTTAGTATGAATTATTAAAATGTAACCAGGATTCATGGAATCCACATCCCTAGGAAACACCTGGGCATCTGCATTTTGTATACAGAATTTGGAATCCACATGGACAGGGAGAATCAGGGCATCTTGCTGAGAACGGAAAGGGAATCCGGTGCTTGGAGTTCTCAATCGCCTAAACCTACAAAGGCTCTTGATAAGGTTTAAACAGCAATCTGGGCTTCTATGTCGCCACATTTTTAGTGTGTCTTTTGAAAAGGGACCAGGAATCTTGGGTTCCAATTCCTAAAGGACTTTATGGGAGTCTTTCTCTTGATATGCAAGCACCTGGAATTCTAGGTCACCTGGAAATATCTTTGCGTCTTGTTGAGAATGAAGCATGAATTTCAGTAATGGGAGTCCTCATATACAGAACACTACATGACCTGTTGCTACGCAAGAAAAAGGAATCTTGCTTAAACGAGCTCTCCATTACAAAAGCCAACAGAGCATCTTGCTAAGATGTAACCAGCATTCAGGTTTTGGGAGTAGGAATCTGGATAATGGGAGTCCTCATATACAGAAAACTGCACTGTCTTTTGCTAAAGGAGAATAAGGAATCATGTTTACACGTGTCCTCCATCCCCAAAAAAACTTCAGGGTGTCTTGCTAAGGGCTAAACACAAATTTGGGTTTTTAAAGCATAACCTAGGAAATTAAATCCTCATATATAGGCAACTGACTGACTTTTTCTAAGAAAGAATGAGAAATCTAGGTGACATGTTTTCTCAATCCCCAAAAAAGTACATGGCGTCTTCATAAGATCTATACAAGAATCAAGCTTTTGACGCATGTATCTGTGAACAGAAGTATTCATATACAGGCAATTGCACGGCTGTTGCTAAATATAAGGAATTTGTGTTATACGAGTCCTCAGTCCTGAAAATCTACAGGTCATCTTGCTGACGCCAAAAGAAGAATCAGGGTTTCGAGGCATGAATGTGGGTAATAGCAATAATCCTCATATGCAGGAAACTACATGGCCTCTTGCTAAGAAAAGATAAGAAATCACTTTTCCACAGTTCGTCTATCAAAAAATCTACATGGCGTCTTACTAAGTGCTAAACAAGAATCAGAGTTTCGAAACAGTAATCTAGGGAAAGAGAGTCCACACATACAGGACTCTACACGGCCTCCAACTAAGTACAAATAAAGATTCTTTGCTGTACGCGTACCCTATCCAAAATATTCCCAAGGTGTCTTCTCTGTGAAAACATGAAACAGAGTTCCGAGCTCCCCAAATGATTTGTAGCAATTTAGCATGCAGATATTATGAATTGGTCATTTCAGGACTCCAGTAACATTCTGGTGCTCTTAAAAGTTGTAAACGGGTATTGGGCACTCCAAGTCCGTTAGGTACCTCAGAACAACTAAGGCCAGATTCCAGGACAAAAAGAATCTTCTTGCCATATTTTGCTGTAACTCTGGTCTTAAGGTGAAACCTGTAATACTTCCCCTTCCTTGTCTCTATTTATTTTGAGATGGGACAAGGGTTTGCACTTGCCAAATGTTTACTACGTACTTTTAATTGTAATCAGGAATCATGGAATCCATGAACCTAGGAAACTTCTGGGTATCTGTCTTTTGATATACTGAATTTGCAATTCAAATAGACAGAAAAATCAGGGCATCTTAATGAGAATTAAAAGGAAATCCGGCTCTAGGAGTTCTCATTTCCGGAATCTACAGAGCCTCTTGATAAGGTTTAATCAGCAATCTGAGCTTCTCTGTCCCTACATTTTCAGAGCTACTTGCTCCATTGATGCGCTAAATCTGTCATTACAGATCCTCACGATCTTTCTGGTCCTCTTGTTACTTGTAATCAAGGATTTGGCCCTAGAAATCTTTTTGTTTCCTGGGAACATCTACAACCATAATCATATTCTCCAGAATCAAAATGTATATTGGTACAAAATTCCTCGATTCAGCTGACCTCTAAGTATAGAAAATTCTTGTGGGTGGGCAGGTTGCAATTGGGGTTTGGGTTTGGAATATTCCACATTTTGGAGAGGTCTTGTGAAGGGGAACCAGAAATCTTGTATTCCCATTCTCAAAGAACATTATGGACGTCTTTCTCTTGATATCCAAAAAAATGGAATTCTCTGTCTACACGAATTATCTTGGCATCCTGCAGAGGGAAGCAGGAAGCTGGGTAATGGAAGTCGTCATATACAGGAAACTACACGTCATATTGGGAAGAAAGTATAAGAAAACTTCCTTTTATGAGTCCTCAGTCCGAAAACTCCCAGCCATCTTCCTAAGTGGTAAACACAAATCAGATTTTTGAAATAGGAATCTGGGTAATGGGAGTCTTCACATAGAGGAAACTTCACTGCCTATTGCTAAGTAAGAATACGTAATCTGCGTTACTCAGGTTCTCAATCCCAAAGAAGCTTAAGGTCATCTAGCTATGGGCTAAACACGAATCATGGTGTTTTCGAGCATGAATCTGGTAAATGGAGTCCTTATTGACAGGCAACTACATGACCTTTTGCTAAGAAAGAATAAGGAATCTGGGTTACACGAGTCCTCAACCCCAAAAACCTACAGAGCATCTTGGAAACTTCTGAGAAGGATCAGAGTTTCAAAGCAGGATGTATCTAATGAGAGCCCTAATATACAGGAAAATACACAGCCCCTTGCAAAGGGTGAAAAAGAATCGGGGTTATAGTAGTCCTCAGTCCTTAAAATCAACAGGCCATCTGCTGTGTGCTAAACAAGAATCAGGGTTTAGAAGCTGGAACATAGGTAATAGCAGTCCTCATATTCAGAATCCATATGATCTCTATCTAAGGAGATCTAAGAAAGCTCATTTACACGGTTCCTCCATCACAATATCTACATGACATCTTGCTAATGGCAAAAGAAGAATCAGGGTTTCCAAACAGGATTCTGGGGAAAGGGAGTCCTCATATACAGGACATTAAACGTCCCCTCGCTCAGGAAGAATAAGGAATCTTTGATACACTAGTCCACAATCCGAAAAATTCTCATGGTGTCTTGCTGCGGTATAAACAAGAATCAAGACAGCGAGCTCCTCTCATGTTTCAGAGATATTTGGCTTGCGGGTATAATGAATCAGCCATTTCAGGACTCCAGCAACATTCTGGTCCTGTTGAGAGTTGTAATCTGGTATCTGGTGTTACAAGTCCCTTAGGTTCCTTGTAACAATTAAGGCCAGATTCCCGTAAAAAAGTATCATTTTGCCGAATTTGGATGTAACTTTGTTCGTAAGATGAACTTGGTAATCCTTAGATTTCCGTTTGTACTTTATTTGGAGAGGGACCGAGGGTTTTGCAGTTGGCAAATATTTAGTACGAATTATTAAAATGGAACCAGGATTCATGGAATCCACGTCCCTAGGAAACATCTGGGCATCTGCATTTTGTATAGAGACTTTTGGAATCCACATGGACAGGGAAAATCAGGGCATCTTGCTGAGAACGGAAATGGAATCCGGTGCTTGGAGTTCTCAATAGCCTAAATCTACAAGGTCTCTTGATAAGGTTTAAACAGCAATCTGGACTTCGATGTCGCCCCATTTTTAGTGTGTCTTTTGAAAAATGACCAGGAATCTTGGGTTCTAATTCCTAAAGAACTTTACGGGAGTCTTTCTCTTCATATCCAAGCAACTGGAATTCTAGATCACCAGGAAATATATTTGCGACTTTTTGAGAATAAAGCATGAATTTCAGTAATGGCAGTCCTAATATACAGAACACTACACGTCCTGTTGCTATGCAAGAATAAGGAATCTTGCTTAAACGAGTACTCCATCCCAAAAGCCAACAGAGCATTTTGCTAAGAGGTAACCGACATTCAGGTTTTGGGAGTAGGTAACTGGATTATGGCAGTCCTCATATACAGGAAACCACACTGTCTATTGCTAAAGGAGAATAAGGAATCATGTTTACACGTGTCCTCCATCCCAAAAAAAACTTCAGTGTGTCTTGCTAAGGGCTAAACACAAATTTGGGTTTTTGAAGCATAACCTAGAAAATTAAATCCTCATATACAAGCAACTGAACTGACTTTTCCTAAGAAAGAATAAAAAATCTGGGTGACATGTTTTCTCAATCCCCAAAAAAGTACACGGCGTCTTCCTAAGATCTAAACAAGAATCAAATTTTTGACGCATGTATGTGTGAATGGAGTACTCATATACAGGCAACTGCACGGCTATTGCTAAATTA
>NW_007246832.1:0-4644 GCF_000164805.1 Carlito syrichta
TTTTTAAAATGGCTTGAGAAAAGGGGAGGGGATCATTTCCACCTCTGTGGTTCTCCTTGAGACTCTGTGTTGATCAAGGTGACATTCACTAAAATAGGAAATTCTAGAAGAGAAATAAGTGGCATTTATTTTTCTTTTATTGGAATATCATGGAGAGTGTAAGTTCAATTTTATAAGTCCAGTCTTGGACATGTTGACTTTGAGGTGACATCGAAGTGAAAATATTGAGTTGAGAACATACGACTTGGAACTCAAGAAGAGGTCTGTCTTGACTTGAGAAATTTGTGTTTCATCAGATTAGGAATGGGACTTGAAATCACTAGACTATATATTTTAAGGTAGAAGGTTTCTTATGTCTACTCTTGATCACAATTAAAATCTTAGAATAGTGTACTTGGAACACATAAGGTACATGATAAGTATTTGTTAAATAATGAATACTCAATGATGAACCCAGAATCTCCTTTAATTTTCTTATGCAAGCTTATGAAATTGCTCTCATCTGAGTTCCTCTAATTTATACTAGATTATATATTGCCTCCATTATGCCAAAAACAGTGAACAAAGCATCAATATAATTCTTTTAGGGTAACATGAAAAATAAATGCAATGGGACATGAGTATGATTTGATCTTGACAAATATGAGTTTCTTATTTATTAGGGTGGATTTCCAATCATGCAATTTTTATTAGGTAATGATATCAGACACTGATCAAAAGACATAGGAAGGAAAACAGCAAAGTGTGAGAAGAATGAGGAAAGAAAGAGAAAGGAGAAGCAAATAATGATTCAAGGGTTGCACAAAACAGAGGCCTCTGAAAAACAAGCCAAGAATTTTTGTTCCCTGTTGGCCATATGTATTTGGAATAAATCCCTCATGCCCGACTCTAAGATCAGGTGGATGTGCTCAAGCCAAAAAACAGTAGTTTCTGTGTGATTCATTTTGTTTGACGGACCTAAACTAAAAACCTGCCACCTTTCTAAACTCCAATCCTTCATTACAGCAAATTGCTTCCTACTCCTCATAGGTAAAAATTTTGAAAGACTCCAAGGTGCCATGGAGGTGGCTGCAGTTAATGAGAATATAATGTATCATTGAAAAATGCTAAGAGAGTGGACGTTAAGTGCTCTCACCACAAAAGTGATAACTATGTGAGGCAATTCATGTGGTAATTAGCTAGATTTAACCATTCCACAATGTATATATACTTAAAAATATCATGTTGTACACAATGAATACATACAATTTTGTCTGTCAATTAAAAAATAAATACTTGTTAAAATTTAATGCACATACTTTTCTTTTTTAATTGTTATCTATTTTTAAATTATTGTTTTTATTTTAAAGATGTGGGGTACAACTCAAGGTTACACACACAAATGGTCATCATGCAGGTAAAATTTGGGTACCCTTATTGATGTTATATGCTTCCCCCTCCCCTGGCAGTTTCCCACTACTGCCAATACATTTTTAAAAAGGAAAAGACTCTAAATTTGAAGTTTGGGGAATACATTAATCAATTTATTTCATTCATGGGCTCCTTTCTTTGTATGCATAAACATGAAATATGATTTTTTAAATTGTATCCATATAAGTCTAAAGAAGCTCTTTCAAATAGTACCAGTAGAAATTTCCAGTGATAAGAAGAATTTATGCCGTAGTGTAAGTGTTGACATTTTACCATTACATAAAATAATGACATATCTTTCAATCAATGCATCAGAGATTCAATGAAATACACTATGATAACCTGCACAAAGCACCAAACCAGTGGCCATGACAACAAATAGACATTAGGGCTCTTTATAATGCTACCAGCAAATCTGAAGATAAACTCAATTTAACAAAAATGAGATGCAACTCAGAACAGACATGTTTGCCATTAATTAATAGTTGATTCTTTTAAAATGAAATAAAACTCTGGAAGAAAATAGGAGTCAATAAGGTTTAATGTGAGAGAGGTTCATAGAATATTGTACTTGTTTTTCATTGCTAGTACATTTCTAGTCACAATAGAACCTTGAAAAGATTTTTACCCAGTGCTTTGCAAGACTACTTGTTACTCTAAGGCTGCTTGTTGACCAAAAAAAAAAAAAAAATTAGATCTCCATCTTTTGAAATATCGAGTCGATTTACATAAATTAGCCTTGAAAGTATTTTTCATGAGTTGTTTTTGGCATCCTTGCCCACTAGGGAACATTTTATGCTTGGAGAACGTCATTCAACACAATATGTCCTGTAGCCTAGGTAAATTTAAATTATAAATGCTAAAATGTTTCTTGTGTACACGTGAAGTAAAACTTGACAGAGCTAACATTTCTGGGATCTACTGTCTCTCCTCTGTGTTGAGTATTCTATATGTTTACCAAGATACCCAAGATCACCACAAGGGCATAAGAACTAGCATTTTTTGAGCATTTATATAGGCAGACACTGTACAAGAACATTTCACATATTGTCTCCCTTAACCATCATAGCTTCTGTAGTAAATAAATAATTACACTGGTTTTTGTTAAGAACAGTAAGCCATTTCCAGGTTAATTTGCTTCAAGTGTCCTTGCTGTTAAACTGTAAAGCTGAACTTCCACTGTGAGATGAGTTTAACTCTAGCTCCCAGGGCCTTAGAACTTGGCAATTCTGCCCCTCATTTTAGAGTTAAGCATCTAGTTTCTTGCAGATTCACTTTCACTGAATTATTATTTTTAAGTTTATGCTTTCAACTTTTAGCAAAAGTGACTATCAAAAAATAACTAACCATGGGACTGTCACTTCTGCATGAGCTACTTATCACTCACAACCCTTACTCAATATTCCATGTGAGAAATTGCTCTCCAAGATTGGCACCAGGGGAAAAACAAATTGTTTTCTTTAAGTGACTTAAAGTATACTATCTCAACATGCAAGTCAACCCATTTCCTTTTCATCAGATGGTCCTACATTATTAATCACATTTTACTTCATATAAACTCTTTCAAGTATCCTTGGAATAAGGCAAGGAGTAAACAAATGCCATGCACCACATAATGACATTTAGGCCAATGATGGACTACAAATATCATGGTGCTTCCCTAGGATTATCATGGAGCTGTAAAATTCTTATGACTAAGGCATGTAATGTCACAGTATAACACAGTATTCATGTGTGTGTGGTGATTTGGTGTAAACAAACCTATTTTATAAACTTTAAAGGGTAAAAAGTTACAGGAAGCTTAGGTTAATTTATTATTGAAGAAAATATTTTAATAAATGTTAGTGTGACCTAAGTGTATAGTCTTTATAAAGTCCACAGTAGTATATAGTAGTGTCCTGGGCCTTCATATTCACTCACCACTCAAGGATTCATCCAGACCTACTTCTAGTCCAGCAAGTTCAATTTATGGTAAATTCCTTATACAGGTGTACCATTTTCATCTTTTATACCATATTTTTGCGGTATCTTTTCTATGTTTAGATGTGTTTAGATACCAAATACCACTGCGTTACAATTGCATACAATATTCAGTGGAGTAACATACTGTATAGGTTTGTAGAAGGGCCACCATGCTGTCCCTGGGCAAAAGCATTAAGCATAGGCTTTTCAGAAACCTCCAAAGATGATCTATTCAATGTATCCCCTCAAAGGGTCTTCAATGAGCCCAGCATGTTGATGGGTCTTTCATGCCTTGAAGGCATTTAAGTGACAGAACCCGTCAGTCAACCAATATAGCAGAGGGGACACAAATAGATTTAAAGACAGCATGTTATCATCAGGAAGGCACCAACTTCCCACTTCACTTCAAATAAAATACAAATTCTTTGCCATGGTTTGTAATTCTTGCCCTTATTTGCCCTGTTTATTTCTCAGATCTTATTCTTTTCCTTGATTACTTTGCTTTGGCCACACTCATTTTATTTTTCCACTGGCTACCCCATTTGCCTGGAGTAATATTCCCCAAAATCCCTGCATAATTTACTTATTCTCTTTCACCAGATTTCAGCTCACATTTTTCTCTTTCAAACTGGTTTGTTCTGATTCCTGTAACTAAAGTTGTCCTCTATCACAGTTGCATTTTCTTCATAACACCTACCATTTTCTGAAGTCATCTTCTTTGCTCATTTTTTTTTTCATTATCTGTGTTCCCAAAATATGCAAACTACATTGTAGTAGGGACTTTCTTTGTCCTCAGTACTTAGAACAATGTTTGGCACATAATAGGGACTCAATAAATATTTATTTAATGAATAAAGCAAACAGAAAGCCTATGTTCCTTTTCTACCTCTACTAGATGTGTGAAAACAGGAGGTTTGTTTAATCACTTTGAGTGGAAGTTTATTCATCTAGAGCAAGGGTGGGCAAACTTTGACCCACAAACCAAACATAAATAGTAACTAATTTTGTACATAAAGTTTTATTAGAACACAACTGAATACAATCATTTCTGCATTGTCTATGGCTATTTTCATGCTATAATGGCAGAACTGAGCAGTGCCACAGACACTATATTGTTCATAAAACTTAAAACATTTACAATCTGGCCCTTTAAGGAAGAAGTATGTTGATTTTGGACTAAAAGGTGGTGACCATAATGCAGGGGATCCCTGTATTCCCCTCAGAATTTGTGCAAAGAGCAAATGAAAAGATGCATGTGAATGATCTTTGTGA
>NW_007246832.1:5932-8457 GCF_000164805.1 Carlito syrichta
GGAAAATCAAAGAGACAGAAAAATGCAGAGGAAATGGTACTCAATAATAAGCTTGAGTAGAGGTAACACAACAGGAACAATTAGGGTGGATTGAATGATTCTGAGTAGGGGAGGAAGAAAATCAGAAAGATTCCACTGGGAATCATGTGAGTGTGTGGATAGGAGGCCCCCAAATGTCAGGGAGAGTGAGAAGAGGGCAAAGCTGAGCAGTGCCTGGGATGTAGATCTGAGCCAGGTGAGTCATCTAAGGGAGACTAGAGCTAAGGGAGACTAGAGCTATGACTGGGCAAGAAGGCCTCAGGTCAGGGAAGAGCAGTGTTCCCCCATAGAGGTAGCCAGTGAACTAATTCCTTTGGGCATTCATCTGAGAGACTTAATGAATTTTTGAAGATCATTTTGCCCATATTAGCTACTAAGGAGACTTGACCCTCAATGAGAGGCACCATCGGGTACATTAATTGCCCTGCTAATGGCCTGATGTCTTTGACAATGTCACATATATAATTATTTTCCCTGACTGGCTTTGAAGTGCCCCAGCAATAATTGCATATTGTTTATCTTACACTGTTGCTAGGAAGGAAGGAAAGGCAGGAGGGATGAAGGGAGGAAAGAGACAGGAGACTGAAAGAGCAAACTATGATTCATTCTTGGCAACTACTAGAGCCATGTATAAGGCACTATTGATACCTTGGAAATTTTCCAGCAAGGTAAATTTGTCCCGTTTAGTTCCCAGGGCCATAGGTGTGTACTCTTAATCACCTCTGATGTGTACTTCAGAAGTTCTGTGTCATGGATTCATTTCTGGCCAAGCCATTTTAAGTAAATCCATTGAGAATATTTCAGGAAATGTGTTCAGTGTTACATCAGCATTATACATTTTTGGTCTGTTTAAATTTATCATTTGAATATATTTATATCCCTAAAATGAGAAAAATATAGACACAAATGAATAATTCATAATCCCACCTCCCAGAGATAATCATTGTTTAAAAATATTGCATTTATTCTTACAGTTATCTTTCCACAAATTGTGGTAGCTTTAAAATATGCCCATAAAGCTTTTGACACTCCTCTCTTCAAAAGGTGAAGACTAATTTCTTTCTCACTGAGAGTGGGTCAGACTAGTGATTGGTTTCCAGCTAATAGAATGTGACAGATGTGATGGTGTGTGATTTCTGAAACTGGGTCATAAAAAGTATTGCAGTTTTCAACTTCTCTTTCCTCCCCTCACTCTCATTCCTTCTCTCCCACTTTGACTCATCACCCTTTCTAGGGGAAGGCAACTGCCATATGGGGACATTCAAGCAACCCAATGGAGTGGCCCATATGGTGAAGAATTGAGGCCTCCTGCCAACAACCATGTGAGTGAGCCATATTGGAAGCAGATCCTGCAACCCCAGTCAAGTCTTCAGCGACTGTAGACCTACCCAAAATTCTGACTTCAACAGCACTAGAGACCCTGATCTATAACCAACCAGCAAAGCTGATCTCAAATTCCAGACACACAGAAACCTTGAGATAATAATTGTTATTTTAAGTCCCTAAGATCTGGGGTAATTTGTTAAACAGTAGTAAGTAACTAATATACACACACACCATATGTATGTATATATATGCATATGTATATATGTGTAAACATATGTATATAGGTACACATACTATACATAATATGCATACACTATTTTTTAGATCGAAAAACATTTCACATTTTTGTAACCTTATTCTGTTTTGATGTATAATAATGTATCATACACTTATTTCTGTATGTATTCCCAGTGAAATTATTTTAAGAGGTAAGGAAATGCACACAGCTCCTGCCAAAATATAAAACAAAAAATACTTCATATGTCTCCTGGGGTACAAAATTTCCCTAACAAGGGATCAAATCAATATTCTACAATTTGAAATGAGGCTTGAAATGCAACCATTGCTAACCTCGCTAGAAGGAGAATCCCAATTTTAATTGATGCGTTAGTGACTGATATTCACTCTCTTCCTAGTGGCGGGTTTTGCTACAGAAGGAGGGTCATAATAGGAGTCAAATAGACATAAAAACAAAGAATGGGACATGTCCACAGGTATTTTGAGGTTCAGTGAAAGCTATTTAAATGAGGGAAGTTTTGGACTAAGGGTATGGAGAGACCTTGAGGATTGATGAACTCTCCTAGAAGGAGAAGAAAATTCCAAGAACCATGGACTGAGCCCTGGGTGAGTTTCCAAACATCAATGGACAGAAGAGAAAGAAAGGTCATGAAAGGAAGCAAAAAAGATGCCAACACAAATAAAAAATACAGGAGCAGGTGACACCAGGAGAATGAGTGTCAGGAAAGTGAAGGGAAGATGGCATGATCTCAGAGGTCATTAAAGGGGGAAAAAAGTCTCAGAGGTCATTAAAGGAAAAAAAGATTTTACAAGAAGGGAATTGAATGTTCTTACAAAGTATCCATTGGGACAAGAACAAAATTAATACTTAGGTTTGGTTTGGTGTGGTTTGGTTTGAGGTTTTCTTCCAACCAGTTTTGTGG
>NW_007246832.1:9116-10404 GCF_000164805.1 Carlito syrichta
TTAGTCTGAACTGGGAAATTGAAAATGATCTAGAAGTTGGAACCCGTATCTAATTTGCAGCAAAATTTCCTTGGGTTCTTTGCTCAAAAACAAAACAAAACAAAACAAAACATGGGGGAGGGGATTAAACCCACAAGTTATCATTAGTCATCAAAGGAAATGAACTTTTTCATCCAGCCTATATAATCAACAGTATGAGATCGTCTAAGAAGCCACAGTGTGAAATGGTTACTAAGTACCTTGTAGAACTGATTCCAGCTCTTTATGTGCCTCATTTTAACATAGATTTTGATAAACAGAAAACAAAACTAAACAAAAAAGTGTCTTTTGTTATTTGGATATTTTTAAGCTTTCTATCTGGAAATTACTTCTGAAAGTTATAAAATTCCAACGTCTGCTTAAAATATCTAACTTCAATGATTTCCAAGTTTTCATGGACTTTGTGCTAGATACTTAAAAGTAGAGAAAATTAGTAAAACAAAACAAAATGCCAAAAGAAAGCATGGTAGACTCTTTTATAATCTAGAAACATGGTATTTCCTAATTGTAAATCAACATAAAAAGACAACTGAAAAATTTGATACAGTTTATTATACCAGGATATTAAAAGCATTATAATTTTTATAGAAAAATTTACTATAAACAAGTAGGAAAATCAAGTATATTAAAAATTTTTTATATACTGGATGTGATATGGTAGAAAAAAATCCCAATATTTGAATTCAGAGAACTATTGCCTCTTTTGTCTTTAAAATGTGACTTGTCTTCTTTGACTGTTCAAGGAAAGTTCAGTGAAAGATTTAACAGAAAACTGAAAAAAAAAGTTTTCTCATCTGACAATTCAAAAATTAGTTTTTCTGGGCCAGGATCACCCTCTCACTTGGTCAGTTTTTATCATAGTGATCAAATAAAAATAACTAATCTTAAAATAATATAAGTTTTATTAAATTTTCTGAACTACAAACAGAAGCAAAGGAATGAATAGAAAATTCATGTAGAAATACAATGTTTACATTGCACTAATGCTATATTTTACCTCTTCTTTAAAAAACAAGAAGAATTTTAATGCTCTTTTTGATATTTAGATATAAAATTTGATCACTGAGATAGGATGATATAGTTATAAATCAAGTCAGCATTCCTGGTAGAGGGGATAAGTAATGCAACATATACAACTTGTCTTGCAAAATCCCCAGAAAAGAATTACAAAAATATTTGCAAACATATATATATCCCAGGAAGATTACTGGTCAGAGTAAAGCATAAAGACATAAATTCCCTAGACACA
>NW_007246833.1:0-4647 GCF_000164805.1 Carlito syrichta
CCTAAAATGTGGTGACATAGAACCCCAGTTTGCTGATTAAACGTTATCAAGAGACATTGTAGATTTAGGCGATTGAGAAGTCCATGAACAGGATTCCGTTCTCGTTCTCAGCAAAGATGCCCAGATTTTCTCTGTCTATATGGATTCCAAAACTCTGTATACAAAAATGCAGATGCCCAGATGTTTCCTAGGGACGTGGAATCCATGATTCCTGGTTCCATTTTAATAATTCGTACTAAATATTTGACAACTGCAAAACCCTCGGCCCCTCTCAAATAAAAGTACAAATGGAAATTTAAAGATTACCAAGTTCTTCGTAAGACCAGAGTTACATCCAAATACGGCAAGATGATACTTTTGTTCTGAGAATCTGGCTTTAGTTGTCCCGAATAACCGAACAGACTTGTACTACCAGATACCCGTTTGTAACTCTCAAGAGGACAAGAATGTTGCTAGAGTCCTGAAATGACTGATTCATAATACCCACAAGTCAAATATCTCCAAAAAATGAGAAGAGCTTAAAGCCCTGATTCTCGTTTATCCCGTAGCAAGTCACTCTGAGAATTTTTCAGATTGGGGACTAGTGTATCACAGATTCCTTATTCTTCCTTAGTGAGGGGACGTGTAGTCTCCTCTATATGATGACTCCCTTTCCCGAGAATCCTGTTGGAAAACTGTGATCCTTCTTTAGCCCTAGCAATATTTCATGTAGATATTGTGATGGCAGAACCGTGTAGAACAGGTTTCTTATTTCTCCTGAGCAAGACATCATGTAGATTCTGTATATGAGGACTGATATTACCGATGTTGCAGCTTCTAAACCCTGATTCTTGTTTAGCTCACACCAGATGGCCTGTTGATTTTTAGGACTCTGGACTGCTCTAACCCTGATTCTTTTTCTTACTTGACAAGGGCCGTGTTTTCTCCTGTATATTAGGTCTCTCATTACCTAAATGCTGATTCGAAACTCTGATTCTTTTTTAGACCTTTACAAGATGCCCTGTGGATTTTTGTGATTGAGGACCCGTGAAACGCAGATTCCTTATTCGTTCCTAGTAAAAGGTCATGTAGTTACCAGTATATAAGGACTCCAATTCCCCAGATTCAGGCTCGAAAACACCCCGATTCGTGTTTAGCCCCATAGCAAGACGACCTGAAGATTTTTGGGATTGAGGACACGAGTAACGCAGATTACTTATTCCTACTTAGCAATACGCAGTGAAGTTTCCTGTATGTGATGACTCCCATTAGCAAGATTCCAACTTCCATAATCTGATTTGCGATTACCTCTTAGGAAGACAGCCTGTAGTTTTTGAGAATGAGGACTCATGTAACCAAGATTCCTTATACATCCTTAGCAATATGACGTGGGTCCCCTACACAAGACCTCCCCAAAATGAGGAATATTCAAAACCCAAAACCCTAATTCCTACCTGCCCACCCACAAGAATTTTCTGTACTTTGAGGTCACCTGAATCGAGGAATTTTGTACCAATATACATTTTGATTCTGGGGAATATGATTATGGTCGTAGATGGTCCCAGGAAACAAAAGAATTTCTAGGGCCAAATCCTTGATTACAACTAACAATAGGACCAAAGAGATCCTGAGGATCTGTAATAACAGATTTAGCATATCCACGGAGCAAGTAGCTCTGAAAATGTAGGGACCCAGAAGGCAAGATTGCTGATTAAACCGTATCAAGAGGCCCTCTCAGGAGGACCACAATATTGCAGGAGTCCTGAAATGACTGATTCATAATACCCACAAGCCAAATATCTCTGAAACATGAGATGAGCTCGAAGCCTTAATTCTTGTTTATACCACAGCAAGACGCCCTGGGAATATTTCAGATTGTGGACTAGTGTATCACAGATTCCTAATTCTTCTTTTACGAGGGGCCATGCAAGTCCTGTATATGAGGACTCCCTTTCCCCAGAAACCTGTCTGGAAACGCTGATTCTTGTTTTGCCAGTAGAAACATGACATGTAGATATTGTGATGGAGGAACTGTGTAAAAGAGGTTTCTTAGTTCTCTTTATCTAGAGATCATGTAGATTCTGCATATGAGAACTGCTATTACCTATGTTCCAGCTTCTAAACCCTGATTCTAGTTTAGCCCACAGAAGAAGGCCTGTTGATTTTAAGTACTGAGGACTGCTATAACCCCGTTTCCTTTTCACCCTTGGCAAGGGTCTGTGTATATTCCTGTATATTTGGACTCTCATGAGATACATAATGCTTAGAAACTCTGATTCTTTTTAGAACTTTTCAAGATGCTCTATACATTTTTGGGATAGAGAACTCGTGTAACCCAGATTACTTATTCTTTCTTAGCAAAAGGTCATGTAGTTGCCTGTAAATAAGGACACCATTTTCCAGATTCATGCTCAAAAACACCATGATTCGTGTTTAACCCATAGCAAGATGACCTTAAGCTTTTTTGGGATTGAGGACCCGAGTAACGCAGATTCTTATTCTTACTTAGCAATAGGCAGTGAAGTTCCTTTATGTGAAGACTCCCATTACTCAGATTCCTACTTCAAAAACGTGATTCGTGGTTACATCTTAGGAAGATGGCCTGTAGTTTTTGGGATTGAGGACACATATAAGGAAGATTCCTTATACTTACTTAGCAATATGACGTGTAGTTTCCTACATATGACGACCTCCATTACCCATTCTCCTGCTTTACTCTGCAGGATTCCTAGACAGTTCCTGGTGAACGAGAATTCCAGTTTTTTGAATATCAAGAGAAAGACGTCCATAATGTTCTTTGGTGACTGGAATCCAAGATTCCTGGTTCCCCTTCGGCAGACCTCCCCAAAATGTGGAATATTCCAAACCAAAACCCCAATTCCTACCTGCCCACCCACAAGAATTTTCTGTACATTGAGGTCACCTGAATAGAGGAATTTTGTACCAATATAACTTTTGATTCTGGGGAATATGATTATGGTCGTAGATGGTCCCAGGAAACAAAAGGAGTTCTGTGGCCAAATCGTTGATTACAACTAACATGAGAACCAGAAAGAGGCTGAGGATCTGTAATGACAGATTTAGCGTATCCACGGAGCAAGTAGTTCTAAAAATGTAGGGACGCAGAAGCCAAGATTGCTGATTAAACCTTATCAAGATGACCTGTAGATTCCAGAAAATGAGAACACCAAGAACCGGATTTCCTTTTAATTCTCATTAAGATGCCCTGATTTTTCTGGTCGATTTGAATTCCAAATTATGTATATCAAAAGACAGATGCCCAGAAGTTTCCTAGGTTCATGGATTCCATGATTCCTGGTTACCATTAAAAGTAGGTGGTAAACATTTGGCAAGTGCAAAACCCTTGTCCCTTCTCAAAATAAAAAGAGACAAGGAAGGGGAAGGATTACAGGGTTCACCTTAAGACAGAGTTACATCCAAATATGGCAAGAAGATTCTTTTTGTTCTGGAATCTGACCTTAGTTGTTCTGGGAATTTAACGGACTTGGAGTGCCCAACACCATTTACAACTTTTAAGAGGACCAGAATGTTGCTGGAGTCCTGAAATGACTGATTCATAACATCCAAAAGCTAAATTGCTCTGAAACATTAGGAGAACACGAAGATCTGTTTGTTGTTTGTTCTCTAGCAGATAACCTGGGAATTTCTTGGATTGAGGACACGTACAACAATGATTCTTTATTCATACTTAGTTGGAGCAAATGTAGTCTCCTGTATGTGAGGACACTCTTTCCCTTGATTCCGCTTGTGAAACCCTGATTCTTGTTTAGCCCTTAGTAAGAAGTCATGTAGTTTTTTGATAGAGGCACAGTGGAAAACAGATTTCTTCTCTTTTATTAGCAAGAGGCCATGTCGTTTCCTGTATATGAGGATTGGTATTACCCATATTCATGCCTCGAATCCCTGATTCTTCTATAGCCATCAGCAAGATGCGCTTGTGAGTTTCAGGCCTGAGGACTCATATAATCCAGATTCCTTATTTTTAGCAACAGTCGTGCAGTTACCTGTATATGAGTACTCCTGTTCACAGATACATGCGTCGAAAGCTTGATTCTTGTTTAGATCTTAGGAAGACGCGGTACACTTTTTTGGAGATGGAGAAAACATGTCGCCCACATTCCTTATTCTTTCTTAGGAAAAGTCAGTGCATTTGTATGTATATGACCATTTCATTTCCCTAGTTCATGCTTCAAAAACACAAATTCGTGTTTAGCACTTAGCAAGAAACCCTGAAGTTTATTGGGATGGAGGAAACGTGTAAACTAGATTCCTTATTCTCCTTTTGCAATAGACAGTGCAGTTTCCTGTATATGAGGACTCCCATTATCCAGATTCCTACTCCCAAAACCTGAATGGTGGTTATCTTTTAGCAAGACGGTCTGTAGGATTTTGGGATGGAGGCCTCCTGTAAACAAGATTCCTTATTCTTCCGTAACAACAGGTCGTGTAGGGTTTTGTATATGAGTACTCCCATTACTGAAATTCCTGCTTCATTTTCAGCGAGAAGCCAAGATATTTCCTGGTGACCTAGAATTCCAGTTGCTTGGATATCAAGATAAAGATTCCTATAAAGTTATTGAGGAATTGGAACCCAAGATTCCTGGTCCCTTTTCAAAAGACACACTAAAAATGTGGTGACATCGAAGC
>NW_007246834.1:0-988 GCF_000164805.1 Carlito syrichta
ACTTAAGTCACAGACATCACTAGTTAGCCTGGTATCTATCTAGCTGACTTAACTAGCTAGTTACCTAGGTTGCCATTTGCCTTGCCAGCTCTCTTAACTAGGTGAATTAACCAGTTAGCTAGCTGGCTAGCCACCTGACTCAACTGGCTCACTACCTAGCTAGCCAGCTGGCTAACCAGCTCACTTAACAAGCTGACTTAACTAGCAAATAACCTAGGTAGTCAGTTGACTTAAATAATTAGCTAACTAGCTAGCCACCTAACTAGCAAGCTGACTTAAGTAGTTAACTAAAAACCTAGGTACCTAGCTAACAAGCTGACTTAAATAGTTGCCTAGGTTGCTATCTGACTTAAGCAGATGGCTATGTAGTTAGCTTACTCATTATCTAACATGCTAGCTAGCTGACTTAATCTTCTGACTTAACCTGTTAGCTAATGAGCTAGCTAGCTCACTCAACCAGGATACTTAACTCGTTAGCTAACAAGCTAGCTGGCTAACTAATCCAGATAACTTAACTGGTTAGCTAACTAGCTAGCTAGAGTACTCAAACAGCTGACTCAACCTGTTTGCTAACTAGCTAGCCTGCTGACTCAACCAGCTTACTTAACATGTTAGTTAACTAGCTAACTACCTGACTCAACCTGCTGACTTAAATAGTTAGCTAATTACCTAGCTAGCTGTCTTAGCCAGCTAACTAAATTAGAAAGCTGACTTTACTAGCTGACTTAGTTAGCAGAATTAACTACTTATCTACCTGATTTTACTGACTGGCTTAACTAGTTAGCTAACTGACTTAACTACCTGAATTAAATAGTTAGCTAAATATTTAGCTGGCTGAATAACTAGCTGAGTTAACTAGTTAGATAACTAGTTAGGTAGCAGACTTAAGTAGCTGACTTAAATATTTAGCTAACTAGTGAGCTATCTGCCTTAGCTAGCTGACTTAACTAGTTAGCTAGTTAGCTATCTGACTGAGCAAGCTGACTTA
>NW_007246834.1:1701-6211 GCF_000164805.1 Carlito syrichta
CTGGCGAGTGAGCTGACTAGCCAGCTGACTTTAGTCGACTAGTGAGTGAGCCAAATGGTCCGAAGAGTTAGCTAATCAGCTGGCAAGTGACCCGACATGTGAGATGCCTTAACTAATCGGCTGGCTTGTGAGTCAACAGGTGAGCTGACTTAACCAGTCAGCTGTCAAGCAAGCCAACTAGTTAGCTGACCTGTTGGGCTGCGAGCGAGTTGACATTTAGTTGTCCTGTTGGCTGGCGAGTGAGCCGACTAGTTTGTTGACCAGTTTGCTGGTGAACGAGCTAATTAGCTGACCTAATGGAAAGTGAGCAATCCCACTAGTTATTTGACCAGATAGCTGAGTTGCTAGCCTTCCAGTTCGCTAAATAATTAGCTGATTTGCTAGCTGACTTAACTAGCTAGCTGACTAGCTAAATGGCTATCTAACTGACATAACTAGCTAGCAAACAAGCTATCTAACTCTCTAGCTTGCTGACTTAACTATCTAGCTATCTGGTTAGTTAGCTGGCTAACTGACTTAACTATCTAGCTGATTATCTAACTGACTAGATAGCTGACTTAACTAGCTATCAGACTAGCAAGTTTACTACCTAACTGACTTCACTAACTAGCTGAATGTTTAGATGATTTGCTACCTGACTTAAGCTAGCTGGCTAACTAGTTGACTTAACTAGCTGACTAGCAAATTGGTTGGATAGCTGGCTAGCCACTTGAATTAACTAGCTAGTTTACTGGTACCTACACGGCTAGCCATGTGGCATAACTAGCTATATACCAGGCTGGCTAGCTATCTTGGCAGCCGCCTAGCTAGCTGGTGAGCTGACCAGCTGGCAAGCCACCCAGCTTAAATAATCATTTGGCTGGTTGAACGGTCGGATAGCCAGCTGGCTTAAAGAGCCAACAACTCTGCTGCTCAGCCAGTTAGTCAGCTGGCTTGTCTAGCGGGTCACCTAGCTGACCAGCCTGCTAATGAGCCAGCTTAATTGTCAGGCACCTAGCTAGCCTGCTGGCTAACAAGCTGACTTAACTAGCTGCCTTAACTATGCAGCCATCTGGCTAGCCAGCTGGCTTAACTAGCTAGCCACCTAGTTAGCCAGCTGGCTAGCCAGATCACTTAACTAGCTGAATTAATTAGCTAGCCAGCTGGCTAACCAGTTGGCTTAATTACCTAGCTACCTTCCTAGACAGGTGGTTAGCCAGCTCACTTTACTGACTGACTTAATAGGATATCGAGCTGTCTAGGTAGCTGATGTAACTAGGGAGCTACCTAGCTAGTCAGTTGACTAGAAAATTGAATTAACTAGCTGACTTAACCAGCTAGACAGCTGACTCAACTAGCTGAAATAACTAGATAGCCAGTTGGCTAGCCAGCTGACTTAACTAGATGACATCTATAGCTAGCCAAGTGGCTAGGCACCTGAGTAAAATAGCTAGCTACCTATGTATCCCCCTGGCTTGCCAGCTGACTTAACTACCTAGCTATCTAGCTAACCAGCTGACTTGCTAGTTGACATAACTAGGTGACTTAACTAGCTAGTGATCTGGCTAGCCATCTGAATCAACAAGCTAGCAACACAGCAAGGCAGCTGGTTAGCCAGCTGACTTACCTAGCTGACTTAGCTAGCTAGCCAGTTTACTTAACTAACTGACTTAACTAGCTAGCTACCCATCTAGCCAGCTGAATTTACTAACTGAAATAACTAGCTAGCTACATAGCTAAATATCTAGCTAGCTAGCCCACTTAACTAACTGACTTAAATAGCTGGGTAGCTGACATAACTAGCTGACTTAACTGGCTATCTACCTAGCTAGCCAGCTGACTTTACTAACTGAAATAACTAGCTAGCCAACTATCTAGCCATCTGACTTAAATAGCTTTTTAAGTAGCTAGCGAGCTGGCTAGTCAACTGATGTAAAGAACTGACTTAACTAGCTAGCCAGGTGGTTAGTCAGCTAGTTTAACTAGTTGACTAACGAGCTAGACAGATGGCCAGCCAGGTGACTAAGCTAGATAACTTAACTAGATATTCAGACGGCTAAGCATCTGATTAAACACCTCTCTAACCACCTCGACAGAGAGCTCACTTAAATAGGTGACATAATTAGCTAACCAGTTGGCTAGCCAACAGACTTAAATAGGTCACAACCTTGCCAGCAAGCTTTCTAGCCAGCAAATTAACTAACTGGTTTAACTAGCTGAACTGCTTTCTATCCAGTTGAATTAAATAGCATGCTACTTAGCTAGACAGGTAGCCATCCAGCTGAATTAACTAGGTGACTTATCTAGCTAGCCAGCTGTCTAGTCAGCTGACATAGTAGCAAGCTACCTAGCTAGCCAGCTTCTATCTCATCTGACTTAACTAGGTGACTTAACTAGCTAGACAGCTGACGTATCTAGCTAGCTACCTAGATAGCAAGCTGGTTAGCCAACTGTCTTTACTATCTGGCTTAACGTACTAACCAGCTGGCCTTCTGCTGACTTAATTGCCTAACTACCTAGCTAGTCAGCTGACTTAACTTGCTGAAATAACTAGTGAGCCAGCTGGCTCCCCATCTGACGTAATCAGTTTTTTAACTAGTTAGCAGCTTGCTAGATAAGTGTCTTCACCAACTGACTTAACTAACAGCCAGTTGGTTATCCAGCTGACTAAACTAGCTAACTTTACAAACTGGCCAGCTGGCTAGCCAACTGACTTAATTGCCTAGCTACCAAAGAGCCAGCAGGCTAGACACTGACTTAATTAGCTGACTTAACTAAGTAGCCAGCTAGCTAGCTAGCAGACTTAACTAGATACCTAGCTAGCTAGACAGCTTGATAGCCAGCTGACTTTTCTAGGTGACATAACTAGATAGCCTGATAGCTTGCCAGCACACTTAAATAGCTACCTACCTACATAGCCCTCTGACTTGACAACTGATTTAACTACCTAACTACCTAGATAACCTGCTAGCCAGCGATCTGACTTAACTACGTGATTTAACTAGCTAGCCAGCTTGCTAACCAGCTGATTTAACTAGTTAGGTACCCTGCTAGGTAGCTGGTTAGCCAGTTGACTGAACTACCTGAATTAATTAGCTAGATACCAAGCTAACCAACTGAATTAACTAGCTGACTTAACTAGCTAGCTACCTAACTAACCAGCTGGCTGGCCAGCTGACTTAACTAGCTAGCCAGCTGGCTGGCCTGCTGACTTAACTTGCTGACTTAAATAGCAAGCCAGCTACCTGGCCAGCTGAATTAAATGGCTGACTTAACCAGCTAGTCAGCTGGCTACCCAGCTGGATTAACAAGTTAGCAACCTAGCTAGCCAGCTGGGAAGCAGGCTGAATTAACTAGCTGATTTAAATAACTAGCCTGCTGGCTAGCCAGAAGACTTGTCTAGCTTGCTTCCTAGCTACCTATCTGGTAAGCCAGCTGACATAAGGAGTTGACTTAACCTGCTGACTCAACAAGCTGAATTAACTAGTTTGCCAACTGAGGAACCAGCTGACTTAACTAGCTCTCTACCTAGCAGGCTAGCTGGCTAGCCAGCTGACTTACCTAGCTCACTTAATTAGCTTGCCAGTTGGCTAGCCAACTGACTTAATTAGCTACACTACCTAGCCAGACAGCTGATGAGCCAGCTGACTTAACTAGCTGACTTAAATAGCTGACCTACTTGCTAGTCAGCTAAATTAACTAGTTATATATCTAGTCAGCTGGCAAGCCAGTTGACTAAACTAGGTGACTTAACTATCTAGTCAGCTGTCTAGCCAACTGACTTAATTAGCAAGCTACCTAGCTAGCCAACTGTCTATCCAGCTGTCTTACCTTGGTGACATAACTAGCTAGCCAGAGGAATAGACAGCTCACTTAACTATCTAGCTACCTAGTTAGCCATCTGTCTAGTCAGCTGACTATACTAGGTGACATAGCTATCTAGCCTGCTGGCTAGCAGGCTGACTTAACAGCTTAGGTACCTAACTAGTCAGCTGGTTAGCCAGCTGACTTAACTAGCTAGTTACCTAGGAATCCCACTGGCTTGCCAGCTGACATAACTTCCTAGGTACCTAGGAGGCCAACTGGCTAGTGAACTGACTTAACTAGGTTACTTAACTAGATATATAATGGGCTAGCCAGCTGAGTTAACTAGGCAACTACTCAGCTAGGCAGCTGGCTAGTCAGCTGACATAACTCGCTGACTTAACTAGCTAGCAAGGTGACTACACTAGCTGACTTAGTCAGCTAGCTACCTAGTTAGCCAGCTGGCTTATCTAGCTGGCGTAACCAGTTATTTATCTATCTACCTATCTAGCTAGGCAGATGACATAAGAAGCTGACTTAACTAGCTACCTAGCTACAATAAGTAGCTGACGAATATAGCTAGCTTCCTAGCTAGGCAGCTGACTTAACTAGCTGAAATAACTAGTTAGCCAGCTGGTTGGAACCTGACTTAACTAGTTGACTTAACTTCCTAGCCAGCTGGCTGCCAGCTGGTTTAACTAGCTGAATAACCTGCTAGTCAGCTAAC
>NW_007246835.1:0-8852 GCF_000164805.1 Carlito syrichta
TGGGATGTCTATTGAGATATGGAACAAATTTGCATTTCTATGCAGTTCTGTTGGAAATTTATCTTGAGAAATATAATTCCAGACCAGGTGTGCTGGCTGATGCCTATAATCTCAGCACTTTGGGAGGCTGAGGTGAGAGAATTGCCTGAATCCACAGGTTTGAGACCAGCCCAGGCAACTTGGCAAGGTTTATTCTCTACAATATGTCAAAAAAAATTAGCTGGGTGCAGTGGTACATGCATGTAGTTCCAGCAACTTCGATGGCTAAGTCAGAAAGATCACCTGAGCCCAACAGTTCCAGGCTGCAGTGGCCATGAGCATGCCACTGCACTCCCTGGGTGACAGAATGAGACTACAATGGAAAAAAGAAAAATAATTCCAGTGAATAAAGAATTGTGGACAATAATATTCTTGCAACATTGTTAGCAGAAGCAAACACACAACAAAGTTGCACATGCTGAAGTACCTATCTGCAGAGAATTTATTAGGTTAATTGTTGTTCTTTTAGGCCATAAATCTTAGCCAATCATTTAAAATATTTTATTGATTTATATGTCATCTCAGAGTTACATCAGAAGGTAATATTTATTATGTTAAAAAAGAATCTGGAAAAAAGAGTGTACTCTATGATTTCATTTCTGGAAGGCATTTAGTTAAAAAAATACAACTCTGTACTGGCTATTTTCATGGGTTTGAGGGCATGTTAATGGTGCATAAGTGTTGAGAACTGGGGAGTCTTACTACTACTTATATATTAATATATGTATATATTCACATACATATATTATGTCCACCAAGCATCTATATATATCATAGTCACACCATTTTATGCAAAGTATGGGAATATGTATTAATTCATTTAAAATTATCTCACTCTAATCACAGTCCCTTTATTCTATTATTAACAGCTTCCAAGACTCAAGATCTTTGCATATATTATTTCCTCCACCTGTAACTTTATATTCCCAAATGACCACATGATACTCTCACACTTTTCTATTTAATTGACATGCTCTATATTCCTTTTTCTTCTTCTCTGGAATTTTACAATTATGTAGGATATACTATATATGTAAGTGATTTATATGCTTATTATGAGTTTATTATTTACTGAGTTGAAAATTCCATAGAGACAAGTTTCTAATCAGTTCAATGCAGGTCTTATCACAAAGCATTGGGTACAGCACACACTCAAAAAAAGTGTAAAAATAACTTTACAGACTGAATTTTGCAATTTGAAACACATTTATTTTTAGTCAGGTAAAATTTGTATATTACAAAAGCTGCTCTTTTTGCCAGATGTATGAACTTTGAGAAAAACATACAGATTTTTCAGGTAACACCACAATCATGATATCAAACATTTCTTTCTCATTAGTTTTTTGTGAATTATTATCTCTATCCCCAGCTCTAAGCAACATGATTTTTATCTGTCCATATAATGTCATTTGCAAAATATCACATAAATGGAATAGCTCAGCTTAATGCTCTTGATATTATTCCATGTCATATATTTTTTCAGTGGTAAATCATATGACATTGCATGCATAAATCACAATTAGTTCATCTATTAACATGTATATGGGCATTTCATATTTTTCCAATTTTTGGTTATTATGACTAAAACTACTGTCCACATTCAGATATAAGATTTTGCGTCTGTGTATGCTTTCATTTCTCTTGGATAATGCATACATGTGTCATCTGTATGCATAACTATATTAGAAACTGAAAACAGCTTTACAAACTGGTTGTACTATTTTAACTCCCACCAACAATGCATAGGAGTTGTAGGAAAATATGAGCAATTTGTGTATGTTGCAAGCTACAAAGCATTGATGTGCTATGGGAAACAAGACAAATAAATTGAGAGATACATAGTGTTCATAGGTTGAAAAGCTCTTTATTGGCTAGATTTCAATTCTCAAAGAGATCCCAATTAAACTTTCAAAAGAAAAGTTTGCAAACTTATTCTAAAATGTTCAGAAAAAATGCAAAGAACTTAGAAATAACTAAAACAATTCTGAAAAAGAAAAATAAAGTTGGGGGCTTTATACTGTGTGATTTCAGACTGTACTTTAAAACTACAATAATCGGTGGCAAGATGGCGTCTGAACCCTCTGCAAGGGAGATCTGCAGTGGGTCTCTGACTCTCACCCCGGGCGGCTGGGGACCCCAGTATCGCAGCCTGCTCTTCAGACAGAGCTCGGCCATTGCCATCGCATAAACTGGACAGTTTTACTGCATTACAAACAGCCCGCCGCCACTGCCACCGCAGCCCCTCCCCCCACCGCTGCTGCTGTCGCCGTCGCCGCAGCTGCCACGGCCTCTGGGAGGGGTAGCACATCACACCACCCGGCCCGAGGAGATTCACAACAAACTGCTACAGGGAAGATCTGCTGAGATCGCTGCCACCTACCCTGCATCCAAGACTGTGCTGCCCGCCTGGCATGGGGCTCCTGTTGCCTGCTCGGAGGCAGGCAGCCATCTTGTTCCTGTCCGGCCCCACCCCCTCTGGGGCGAGCAGATGAGATAGCACCACCTGCTGGCGATTCAAAGTAACAACACCGAAATGGGAGAAACAAGCTTGATAAAGACATAAGACAAACTGCTGAACCGAGGTTAACCTGAACTGTCCTTCACGGCAGATCAGGGGAACTGATCCTAACTGCAAACTAATTTACCAGCTTGAAAAGAAAACTAGAAATCAGACCTGAAAAGACATTGGACTTAAACGAAATGTTTCACAGTGTGCTTCATTGATTCTATTAGTTTAATGACTTAATTCTATTCCTACAGTATTGTTCCCTTTTTTTCTCTTTTCCTTTTCCTTTTCTTCTCTTATCTTCGGTCTGTAAACCATGTCTTTGTATAGAGGAACAGCACACTAATAAGGTGGTTGGATAGCTAGTATGTTAGCATCACTATATGTTTTATTTTTGTTTGTATGAGAGTTGGTTCGACTGTAGCTGTGGTCTATTTTTTTATCTGTTTCAGTATAGGCTTCTCTCACTATTTGTTGGCACACTCGTCTGTTTCCCCCCTTACTTACTCCTGGATCTACAAGGAACTGAAACGTACTGAAAAGAAAACAAACAACCCCATTATAAAATGGGCAAAAGACATGAACAGAAACTTCACAAAAGAAGACATTTGAGAAGCCAACAAACACATGAAGAAATGCTCAACCTCACTAATCATCAGGGAGATGCAAATCAAAACCACACTGAGATACCACCTAACTCCAGTCAGAATGGCAATTATCAACAACTCAAAAAATAACAGCTGCTGGGGAGGGTGTGGTGAAAAGGGAACACTTCTACACTGTTGGTGGGAGTGTAAACTAGTGGAACCTCTGTGGAAAGCAGTGTGGCGATTCCTAAAAGCTCTAAAAATTGACCTTCCATATGACCCTGCAATCCCCCTACTGGGAATATACCCTGAAGAACACAAATCACTCTATAAAAAAGATACCTGCACACGTATGTTTATCGCAGCATTGTTCACAATAGCAAGAACCCGGAAACAACCATGCTGCCCATCAAAAGAGGACTGGATTAAAAAAAGTGGTACATATACACGATGGAATACTATGCAGCCATAAAAAAGAACAAAATCATGAATTTCGCAGCAACCTGGATGGAACTAGAGTCTATAATCCTGAGTGACCTCTCACAGAAACAAAGATCTGAATATCACATGTTCTCACTCATATAAAGGAACTTGAACATGCAATGTAATACTATAAGAAAATGACTGATGGTACTGGGAAACTATGGGGGGGAGGGGGATGGGATTAACAGTAGCAAATATCTGTCGGGGGATGGGAAAACACCTCTTATCAACAGGGTGCCTGAATGAAACATAATTGTACAGGTAACCCTTAAGTGTACCCCACAGAACCATAATAAAAATACTGATTAATTAAAAAAATAAAAAAATAAAACTACAATAATCAAGGTAGTAAGGTAATGAAGAAAGAATAGTGATATATGTCAAGGAAATAAAATGGAGAACATAGGCTCACATGTAATTGATAAGGGGATTTTGCAAATCGTTCCAAGGCAATTAAGAACACTAATTTCAACTCCTGTGCAATCATATATAAAGATGTAACCTTCAACCTATACTTCCCAGCATTCACAAAATCTACTTAGATTTAATAGCAGATCTAAATGTAAAACTTAAAACTATGTTTCTTGAAAAAAACATAAGAGAACACTTTAATGACTTTGTGTTGGTTTGTCCCAAATACCTAAAATTGTTTTAAGCCCAAACAGAGCCTTCTTGCCACTTTCAGTGCTACAAGGCAGGTTTGCCTTCTCTCTGCTTGTGTTTGTCACCAAGTCTTTCAAAGCACAAGGCCCCACTTAATAAGAACAACCTGTCATTACAGAAGAGTTGCATTTCATGTGACTATAGATTTTAAAGTCAGTATCCAGAAGCACATCCACACATACTTAAAATTATCCATAAATGATCCCTTCAATCATCTAAAAAGCTCAGTATCAAACATACTGTATCACAGTAAGTTCAACACAGTTTAATTTTTCATGTAGGAACAGATGCCTCTCAGCTCATGCTTACTTAGGAGACACTGCAAGAGTGAATCTAGTGCAATATTTAAATTTTTATTTTGTTTCTTCAAATATTACTGCTTCTGTCCTTTTGCCAGCCAGTAGTAATTAAATTTGCATATACTACCTACACAAATGGTGTTACTTCACCAATTTCTATTGCATCCCACTTACTTTGAGTTAACGTGCTCTTAATCCTACAGAGAAATTATATCACTTGCAAGATTCAAATTGTTTGTTCTGTGTTTCTATATATGCCCTATCTCTCAAAGTACAACTTTTGAAATGAATTTGTAGAAACTAAGCTTTCCATACATTCTGGGAAGATACATGATTTCTGAAGAATAATTTTAAAATACATAATTATTGACTATTTACTGTTAAAGTTTACAAATCAAATTGCTGTACTAAAAAACCTAAGTCCTCTAAAACAGGTATAATTTATTGTAGTCAATTTTTTCAAAATGACTTTTGAAAATATAAAGTAAAATATAATATTAAAACTACTGAATTTCAAGTTTAAGTAGAAAGTTACAGTATTCAAAACAGTATGATACTGGCATAAAGATATTAAATTTGGTCAATGTAATCGAATAAGTCCATTAATAGATACATATATATAAATTGAATATTCTGCAGAGATACCAAGGTAAGTTAGTGGTGAAAGCAGTGTTTTCCCAAAGTGATTCTGCATAAAATTTTAAAATAATCCTCAACCCTTACCATGCAATATGCAAAAGTTGAACTTGAAATAGTTAAGAATATATCTGTATTAAAAATAAAAAATAAAGAATATAACTATAAAATATGAAAATAAGACACAGATTGGCTAGAACTTAAGGTAGAAGGACTTACTAGAAAGAGTCACAGGGAACATTTTTAGGAAATGTTGAATATGTTGATTGTGGTAGTGTTTTCCTTAAGATAAATATTTGTCAAGATTTGTTCACATTTGTGCCCATGCATGTGTATATGTATGTGTGTATCTGTGTATAATCAATAAAGTATATCTAAAAAGAAATAGAAGTATATTTAATTGAAAATCTTTTTTCACCAAATTCCTACCAGTATCTGGTAGAATCATGTGTTAGTAAAATATACATGGAGAAAAAATACAAACAAAAATGATCTTGTTATGTTTTTTATGCAGTCAAAAGTAGAGTCTTATGCAGCCATAAGTAAGGCCTCAGGCATCAGCATCCTGATTGTATACTTCAACCTTCTGTAATACATAAGTCCCAACATCTTCCACATAGTATACTACATTGTAGCCTTAATAAATATATATATATAACATTTTGTACATCTGAATTTATACGTACATACTTTCTTTCCTCATTGCCTCAGCAACTTCCTCAAATGTCTAAGGAATTTAGAAAAGCTTACAGTTTGCCAAGCCTTTTCATATTACTATTAAATAATGCACAGTTCCTAAATCTTCTCTGGTGGTCAGTACAGCACTCTGACAGCACTGCTCTGACCTAACAGCTTAGTGAGATCTCACCAGAGTCAAACGACTTTCCTGTTCAGCTTTTCAATCATGCCCTCACTAACCCTGGCCGATATGACCCAATTTCTTCCTTAAAGCATTATAGAATTTTGAGCCATGATTCTTCTACTTCAACTCGTATTGAGTGTCAGATAAAGTTTTCAAGGGATCACCACAATTTTATTTAGCTTATGAAAGTTCAAGTGTTATGAGGTGATTTTTCACTCTACTGAATTTGTTCTTAGCCAGTCTTAAAGGTTTAGCTACCAAAAAAGTAGAATTTTCTTATTAAAAATTATGTTTCTTGCTGAAGTTTAAGAAAAATTTCTAAAACTAAGGCACACTTGTAAGTCTGAAAGACTGCTTTCCAAAAAGGGTTTATTCTTTTCTACACTTCCAGGCCATAGTTGTCTATTATTAAGTCCAGTAGTATATTTCTATTAGTAATATAATACCTAAGTCATGCAAAGTAACTTCAAAAATAAATTATAACACATTCTGTTAAAAAATAGAAAAAAAATTTGCTATATGTTTCCATAGAAACTAATGTACTTGCACAAAAATGCCATTCCCATCATTTGTCAATAAAATGTCTCTGGTTTATATTGCATTTACTTAACCACAGAGAAAGCTGGAGAATTTTAAAACTCAGTAAATGTCTCAAAATCAGAATTAAAACAGAAAGAAGCAATTAGAAGTTTTAGAGTGGCTTAGATTATTCACAACTCCTCTGCATTCAACATGCTTCTTCACTCTGAAATTTAAAAACTCTTGTTAAGATCTGGATGTGATATTATGAACATATTTTATTCAAATTAAAATATTAAAAAGTGCATGTCTGGAGAAATGTGGTTATTTTGGTCACTATACTGTGAAGTGATCATTTTGAAAAAGAATTACACATTTCATAAAAGTAAAAATCTGTATTATTAGAGTGTAATCTTAAAACTAAAGTGAATCACTCATATAAGATACTATATGTGAGTAAGTTTAGGATGTTCAGCTTATTATTTTTAAATTTCAACGGTTATCTGAGTGATGTTTTCTGATTGACTAAAGAGACTTTTTGCTATATGATTTTATTTTTATTATTACTTTATTTATTTCATCTCTTTGGGGGTACAAATAGTTTTTAGTTGCATGGATGCATTGTACAGTCATGAAAAAGCCTAGGTTTTAAGTGTGCCCCCCACCCCCTACCTGTGCACATTAGATTCGATAGGTGATTTTTCATCCTGTAACCCCTTTCACCCGCCCTTTTTGTGTCTCCAATGTCCGTTATATCATTCGATATGCTTTTGCAGATCCTTAGTTTTACTCTCATCTCTGATTTTCAGAGTAAATTTGTAAGCATAAATAATCTTTATCGAACTTCAGCAACAAATTCTTTTCTTTTCCCACAAGTTTTAATCTAATTGAATTTCTGAAACTTACATAGAAACAGAAGCATATTTGAATGAAAAAAATAAATATTTTATTTACATGATTAGTTTTTAAACTTTCAGATACAGTATCTTTTAATAATATTATTAATTGCAGAGCTTGACAATAAGAAAACTTCATCATGAGGGAAAATGCCAATGTAGAAATCCAGAAAGTCTCATGAAATACTGTTCTCTTTCTTCTCATTTTATTTTAAAGTTAAAATATAATTTAACTTAAATACACCATGCAAAGTACGAACTCTAAAATATTCAAAATATTCTACAAATACATATTTTATATATTCTTTTAACCATATCCTATAAAAGATTATATATTTATAAAAATTCATGGAAAAGAAAAAATACATTATTCTCCTGCTTTAAAAATAAAGAAGCATATTTTCTGGACCAATTGATTTTAATTGAAATCCAAGTTTTACATTTTCAAAGATGAGAAAATTATGGATTCATAGAGAAATGCTTTTTTGCATCTAATTTAACTCAGAAACGTTTTAGAATATTTTCCATAAGACTACAATCTCTTATTTGAGTGGAATTTATGTATTACTATGACAGGAAAAATATATGCATAGTGTTCAGACTTACATTTTCTTTGTTTTATTTTCAGCTTAATACAAAAATGAATATCTGTATATGTAAATGAGGTATTCAAATAACATCAATTTATACTTTTAAAGTCCAGTAGTCATTAACTACATACTCATTTAACTGAACTGAAAATTAAATAGCAAAATTCTTCAATTTTTTTAATCAATATTTTTTATTTTGATATTGTGGGGTACAGTTAAGTGTTATGTATACAAATATGCTCCATTCAGGCCCCCTTGTTGATAACAGCTGTCTCCCCGTCTCCAGACAAATGTTTACTACCATTAGTCCCATCCCTCCCCCATAGTTTCCCAACACTGTCAGTCATTTTCTTATAGTAGTGCATTGGATGATCAAGGTCCACTATATGAGTGAGAATATGTGATACTCAGTTCTTTGTTTCTGTGAGAGGTCACTCAGTATTATAGACTCTATATCCATCAAGGTTGCTGCAAAATTCATGATTTTGTTCTTTTTTATGGCTGCACAGTATTCCATCGTGTATATGTACCACATTTTTTAATCCAGTCCTCTCTTGATGGACAGCATGGTTGGTTCCAGGTTCTTGCTATTGTGAACAATGCTGCAATAAACATGCGTGTGCAAGTATCTTTTTTATAGAATGATTTGAGTTCTTCAGGGTATATTCCCAGTAGGGGGATAGCAGGGTCAGATGGGAGGTTGATGATTAGAGCTTTTAGGGATTGCCACACTGCTTCCACAGAGGTTGCACTAGTTTATACTCCCACCAAC
>NW_007246836.1:0-866 GCF_000164805.1 Carlito syrichta
TTCGAAGCAGGAATCTGGGAAATGGGAGTCCTTATATACAGGACACTACACGGACCCTTGCTAAGGAAGAATAAAGAATCTGGGTTACACGAATCTTCAATTACTATAAAGTACAGGGCGTCTTGTTAAGGCCTACAAGACTCTGGACTTTGATGTCCCCATATTTTTCAGAGCTGTTTCCTATGTGGATATTATGAATCAGTCATTCCAGAAGTCCAGCACCATTCTGGTCCTCTCAATAATTGAAATGAAAATATGGCACTACAAGTCCATTTAGATTCTGGATCCTCTAACGCCAAATTCCAGGACACATGCAATCATCTCGGGTTTTCTGAGTGTAAGCCCTGAGTTCAGGGTTACCTCGCACTCCAAAAAATTCTGGTAGTTCAGATATTCGGAATTAGGACCTTGGGTTTAGGTTTTGCACCATGTTTAGAAGGTATTTTGGGAAGGCACGATGGTCTTGGTTTCCAAGTCCACAGGAACATTCTGGAGTCTTTCTATTGGGAGCCACGGGTCTGGACTTCCAGGGCACTGGGAAACATCTGACCATATTGTTGAGAACGAAACAGGAATCTGAGACACTATGTCCCCAAAAACTTCTACTCATGTTACCAATATGTAACAAGAAATATCAGTATCCATGTGACCAGCAAACTTCTGGGCAGTTGCTAATTTTTCCCTGGCTTAAGGAAGTTCTCATAACTAGAAGCCTATAGGATTTTTCTAAATGCTAATCAGGAATTTGGGAGTCCCAGTCCCCACATTTTTCAGAGCTAATTCCTATATTCGTACCACAAATCTGTCATTACCAATCACCAGGAACCAGCTGCTCCTCTTCTAAGTTGTAATAGAGAATCTGGCCG
>NW_007246836.1:1845-16292 GCF_000164805.1 Carlito syrichta
CAAAATCCCTCAATTCAGGTTACCTCATACTACAGAAATTTCTGTAGTCGTGCTGGTGGTAATTGGGACATTGTATTTAGAAGATTCTACGTTTTGGTGTGGTCTTGTTAAGGGGGACCAGGAATTTTTATTTCCAGTTCTCCAAGAACCTTATGGGAGTCTTCCTCTTGATATCCAAATAACTGGAATTCTAGTTCACCAGGAAATGTCTCAGTGTCTTGCAGAGAATGTAGCTGGAATCTGGGTAATGGGAGTCCTCATATACAGGAACTGCACTGCCTGTTTCTAAGAAAGAAAAAGGAATATTGTTACATGAGTCCTCAATCACAAAAAATTTCAGGGCGTCTTGCTAAGGGATAAACACGAATCAGGGTTTTTGATGCATGAATCTGGGGAAATGGACTTCTCATATTCATGCAATTACACGGCCTTTTGCTAAGAAAGAATAAGGAATCTGGGTTACATGTGTTCTCAATCCCCAAAACACTACAGGGTGCCTTGCTAAGGGATAAACAAGATTCAGGGATGTGAAGCAGGAATGTGGGTAATAGTCCTCATTACATGAAACTTCACAGCCTCTTGCTAAGGAAAAATAAGGGATCTGTTTTAAATGATTCCTCAATCACAAAATCTACATGGCATCTTGCTAAGGGCTATACAAGAATCAGGATTTCAAAACAAGAATCTGGGGAAAATGAGCCCTCATATACAGGACACTACACAGTCTCTAGCAAAGGAAGAATAAGGAATCTTTGTTACACGAGTCTTCAATATGAAATAATTCTCAGGGCGTCCTGCTACGAGACAAACAGGAATCAGAGCTTTGAACCCCCCTCATGTTGTGAGGCTATTTAGCATGTGGATATTACGAATCAGTCAATTCAGGACTCCAGCAACATGTTGGTCCCCTTTATAGTTGTAAACGGGTATCTGGCCCTACAAATGTGATAGGCTGCTCAGGACAAATAAGGCCAGATTACAGGACCAAAACGATCATATTGCCATATTTGGATGTACGTCTGGTCTTAAGATGAAACTTGTAAGTCTTAAACTTCCGTTTCTCTGATTATTTTGATAAGGGCCTATGGTTTTGCAGTTCCCAAAGGTTTAATAAGTATTTTTAAAGGTAACCAGGAATCATGGATTTTTAATCCCTAGGACCCTTCTGGGCATCAGTTTTTTTGGATACAGGGATTTGTAATCCACATAGACAGGAAAAATTAGGTCATCTTGCTGAGAAGAAAAAGGGAATCCAGGTTCTTGGAGTTATTCACATAATTCTACAGGGCCTCATGATAAGGTTTAATCAGGAAGCTGGGCTTCTAGGTTCCCACATGGTTAGGGTGTCTTGTACAAGGGAACCAGGAATCTTGGATCCCCATTCCCCAAGAAACTTGTGGGATTCTTACTATTGTTATCCTAACAACTTGATTTCTACATCACCAGGAAATGTCTCGGGGTCTTGCTGAGAATAAAGCAGGAATCTGGGTAATGGCAGTCCTCACATACTGGAAACTGCACTGCCTCTTGCTAAGGATTAATAAGAAATCTGAGTTACATAAGTCATCAATCCCGAAAATCAACAGGGTGTCTTGTTATGGGCTAAACAAGAATCAGGGCTTTGAGCACCCTTCATGTTTTAGAGGTATTTCTTATGTGGATATTATGAATCAATCATTCCTGGACTCCAGCACCACTCTGGTACTTTTGATAGTTGTGAACCAGAATCTCACACTACAAGTCCATTTA
The DNA here is from genome assembly GCF_000164805.1 of Carlito syrichta. Taxonomy (NCBI): domain Eukaryota; kingdom Metazoa; phylum Chordata; class Mammalia; order Primates; family Tarsiidae; genus Carlito; species Carlito syrichta. The sequence continues at coordinate 3,595 of NW_007246836.1, forward strand.
GATACCCGGAACCTCTGATGCCAGATTCCAGGACACAAGTAATCCCCTCAGATATTTTTTTATGTAAGCCCTGATTTCAGTGTTACCTCATACTCCAGGAACTTCAGTGGCTCAGCTGTTGGGAATTAGGACTTTGAGTTTAGATGTTCAAATTTTTAGGAGATTTTTTTGGAAGGAACCAGGAATCTTAGAATCCACGTCCCCAGGCATGTTCTTGCCTTCTTTCTATGGACTTACAGGTCAACAGGAAACATCTCGTCGTTTTGCTGAGAACAAAATAGGAATCTGGGTCACTGTGTCCCTTGAAAGTTTCTACACGTTTTATGAAAAATGAACCAGGATACTCGGTTTCCATGTAACTTGCAAACATGTGACCAACTGCTAACTTATCCCTGGCTTAAGAGAGTGCTCATACTTATGAATCGACAGGGACTTTAGGTAAATGCTAATCTGGAATCTGGGAGTCCTGGTCCCAATATTATTCAGAACAACGTCCTATATGCATACCACAAATCGGGTTTTACCGATCCCCAGGAATGTGCTGTGCCTCTTGATAGTTGTAACTGAGAATCCCGCATAGAAGTCTGTTTGTTTCACAGGATCCTGAAAGACCAGATTCCACAATCCGAGAATCTTCTTGCCATTTGTTAATCTGACCACTGGTTCAGGTTTACCTCAAAGTCTAGAAAATACTGCTGGATATTCGTTTTGGTATTCAGAATATCTGATTAGGGGTTCCCATATATTTAGGATGTATTCTTAAGGGGGAACCAGGAATCTTGGATTCCAGGTCTCTGAGAATATTCTTGCCCTGTGAGCATTGGTATGTAAGAGTTTGGACATCCACATCAGCAGAAAACGTCCGGGTGTCTTTCTGATAATAAAAAAGGAATCTGGGTTACGGGAGGCTTCAATCCATGCATTCTACAGTGCTCCATTATAAGGAGTTTTCTGGAATTTGGGCTTCTAGTTCTCCAAATTCTCAGAACAACTTACCACTTGGAAAGGACAAGTGTCATTATAGATTCCAAGCAGCGGTCTTGTTTCTTGATTGTTATAACCAAGAACCAGTCTCTGCAATTCAATTGGTTTACTCGGAACAATTAAACCAGATTCCAGAACTGAATCTTCTCACCATATTTGTGTGTAACACTTGTCTTAAGATGTACCCTGTAATCCTACATCTCTGGTCCTCTTGATAGTTGTAGCCGAGGATCTGTCCCTACAAATCCTTTTGTGTCCTAGGAACATCTACGAACATAATATGGTACTCCAGTAATCAAATGGCATATTGATGCAAAATCCCTCGATTCAGCTTACCTCAAACTACAGAAATTCCTTGTGGTCGGACTGGTGGGAATTGGGACATTGGGTTTAGAACATTACACATTTAGGGGTGGTCTTGTTAATTGGAACCAGTAATCTTGGATTCCAATTTCCCAGAAGCTTATGGGAGTCTTTCTCTTGATATCCAAACAACTGGAATTCTAGGTAACAAGGAAATGTCACAGCGCCTTGCTGAGAATGAAGCAGGATTCTGAGTAATAGGTGTCCTCATATACAGGAAAACACGGCCTCTTCCTCAGGAAGAATGGGGAATTTTGGTTGCACTAGTCCTCAATCCCAAAAATCAACTGGGCGTCTTATTAAGAGGGAACCAAGAATCCGGTTTTTGAAGTAGGAATCTGGGTAATGGGAGTACTCACATACAGGAAATTGCTCTGCCTATTACTAAGGACGAATAAGGAATATGGTTACACATATCCTCAATAACAAAAAATTCAGGGCATCTTGCTAAGGGCTAAACACGAATCAGGGTTTTTGATGCGTGAATCTGGGGAAATGGAATTCTCAAACACAGGCAATTACACAGCCTTATGCTAAGAAAGAATAAGGAATCTGGATTACACGTGTTATCAATCCCCAAAAAACTACAGAGTGCCTTTCTAAGGGCTAAACAAGATTCAGGGATTCGAAGCAGGAATGTGGCTAACAGTCCTCATTACAGGAAACTTCTCAGTCGCTTGCTAAGGAAAAATAAGGAATGTGTTTTACACAGTTCCTCAATCACAAAGTGTACATGGTGTCTTGCTAAGGGCTAAACAAGAATCAGGGTTCAAAACAGGAATCTGGGAAAAAGGGAGTCCTCATATACAAGACACTAAACGGCCTCTAGCATAGAAAGAATAAGGAATCTGTGTTACACGAGTCCTCAATCCGAAAAAATTCTCAGGGCTTCTTGCTACGGGACAAACAAGTTTCAGGGCTTCGAAATCCCCTCATGCTGTGAAGCTATTTAGCATGTGGATACTACGAATTAGTCAATTCAGGACTCCAGCAACATTATGAACCCCGTGATCATTGTAAATGTGTATCTGGCCCTATAAGTACGTTAGGTTCCTCGGGACAACTAAGGCCAGATTACAGGACCAAAAGGTTCGTGTTGCCATGATTGGATGTAACGATGGGCTTAAGATGAACCTTTTAAGTCTTAAACTTCCGTTGTCTTTTTATTTTGAGAAGGGCTGGTGGTTTTGCAGTTGACAAATGTTTAGTAAGTATTTTTAAAGGTAACCAGAAATCATGGATTCCTCATCCCTAGGAAACTCCTGGATATCTGTAGTTTTGGATACAGTGTTTTGTAATCCACATTGACAGGGAAAATCAGGACATCTTGCTGAGAACGAAGAGGGAATTCGGGTTCTTGCAGTTCTCATTCGCAGAAGTCTACAGGGCCTCTTGTTAAGGTTTAATCAGGAATCTGGGCTGCTAGGTCCCCGCATGGTTAGGGTGTCTTGTACAAGGGGACCAGGAATCTTGGATTCCAATTTCCCCAGGAAACTTCTGGGAGTCTTATTATTATTATCCAAACAACTTGAATACTACATCACCAGGAATTGTCTCGGTGTCATGCTGAGAATGAAGCAGGAATCTGGGTAATGGCAGTCACCCTATACTGGATACTGCACTGCCTCTTGCTAAGGATGAATAAGGAATTTGGGTTACATGAGTCCTCAATCTCGAAAATCGACAGGGCTTCTTGCTAAGGGCTAAACAAGAATCAAGGATTCGATCACCCTTCATGTTTTAGAGCTATTTGTTATGTGGATATTACAAAACAATCATTCCTGGACTCCAGCAACACTCTGGTACTCTTGATAGTTGTGAACAGAATCTGGCACTACAAGTCCATTTAGATACTCGCAACCTCTGACGCCAGATTCCAGGACACAAGTTATCCTCTCGAATTTTTTTATGTAAGCCCTGACTTCAGTGTTACCTCGTACTGCAGAAACATCAGTGGCTCCGCTGTTCGGAATTCTGATTTTGGGTTTTGGTGTTCAAATTTTTAGGAGGTATTTTTTGGAGGGAACCAGGAATCTTAGAATCCATGTCCCCAGGCATATTCTTGTCATCTTTCTATGGACTTACATGTCAACAGGAAACATCTCATTGTTTTGCTTAGAACGAAATAGGAATCTGGGTCACTGTGTCCCTTGAAAGTTTCTACACGTTTTACGAAAAAGGAACCAGGACACTCATTTTACATGTACTGGCCAATTGCTAACTTATTCATAATTTAAGACAGTGCTCATACTTAGGAATCGACAGAGACTTTAGGTAAATTCTAATCTGGAATCTGGGAGTCCTTGTCCCCATATTATTCAAAGTAACGTCCTATATGCATACCACAAATCAGGCATTACCGATCCCAGGAACGTGCTGTGCCTCTTGATAGTTGTAACTGAGAATCCGGCCTATAGGTCCATATGTTTCACAGGGTCCTGAAAGGCCAGATTCCACAAAGGATCATTTTTCCATTAGTTAATGACACCACTGACTTCAGATTTACCTTGTAGTCTAGAAAATAGTGCTGAACATTCGTTTTGGTATTCAGAATATGGGATTAGGGGTTCCCACATATTCAGGACCGATCCTTAAGGGGGAACCAGCAATCTTGGATTCCAGGTCCCTAGGAAAATTCAAGCGCTATGAGAATTGGTATGTAAGAGTTTGGACATCCAGATCACCAGAAAACTTCTGGGTGTCTTTCTGATAATAAAAAAGGAATCTGGGTTATGGGAGGCCTCAATCCATGAATTCTACAGTGCTCCATTATAAGGGCTTTTCTGGAATCTGGGCTTCTAGTTCTCCAAATTATTCAGAGTAACTTGCCACTTGGAAAGGACAAGTGTCATTGTAGATTTCCAGCAGCCTTCTTGTTTCTTGATTGTTACAACCAAGAACCAGTCTGCAATTCAGTTAGTGTCCTCGAGACAACTAAACCAGATTCCAGGTCTGAATCTTCTCGCCATATTTTAGTGCAACACTTGTCTTAAGAGGTACCCTGCAATCCTACAACTTCGTTTGTGTATCTACTTGATATAGGCTGGGGCTTTTGAGGATGCTAAGCATGTAGTACATATTTTTAAAGGTAGCCAGGAATCACGGATTCCACGTCCCTGGGAAAAAACTGGGTATTTGTCCATTTGCATACAGAATTTTGGAGTCCAGATCGCCAGGGAAAATCAGGGCATCTTGCTGAGAATGAGAAGAGAATCCGAGTTCAGGGAGTCCTCCATCAAAATCTATATGGCCTCTTGATACGTTGAATGAGGAATCTGGGCTTGTAGGTCCCTACATTTTTCAGTACTATTTGCTGGGTGGATACCTAAAATCTCTCATTACAGATCCAAGACGATTCCGGTCCTCTAGATAGTTATAATTAGCATCTGGGCCTACAATTCCTTTTGTCTCTTAAGAACATCTTCAGCAATAATCCAGTTCCCCAAGAAACAATTGGCATTTTGCGACAAAATCCCTCGCTTCAGGTTGCCTCAAAATACCAAAATTTCTTGTGGTCAGGGTGGTGGGAATTGGGATATTGGGTTTAGAATATTCCACATTTTTACGATGCCTTGTTAAGGGGAGTCTGGTAACTTGGATTACAGTTCCCAGGTACTTTATGGGAGTCTTCCTTTCATGTCCAACTAGAATTCTACGTTCATCAGAAAATATCTCGGGTATTGCTGAGAATGGAGAAGGAAGCTGTGTAAAGGGAGTCCTCATATACGGAAAACTACATGGCCTCTTACTAAGGGAGAAAAAGGTATCTGGGTTACACGAGTCCTCAAATCCCAAAAACCTACATGGATTCTTACTAAGGGAGAAAAAATATCAGGGATTTGAAGCATGAATCTGGGGAATGGGAGTCCTCATATATAGGAAACTTCACAGCCTCTTGCTAAGGATTAATAAGGAATCTGAGTAACACATGTCCTCAATACTAAAAAGTTACAGGGTGTCTTTCTAAGGGCAAAAGGAATCAGGGTTTTGAGGCATGAATCTGGGTGATGGGAGTCTTCATATACAGGAAACTACACAGCCTCTTGCTAAGGAAGAACAAGGAATCTGGTTTTCACGAGTCCTCAATGCCAAAAATCTACTGGGCATCTTGCTAAGGACTAAACAAGAATCAGAATTTCGGAGCAGGAATCTGCAGAATGGGAGTCCTCATATACAGGAAACTCACGGGCTCTTGCTAAGGAAGAATAAAGAATCTGGGTACACGAGTCCTCAATTCTAGTAATGTAAAGGGTGTATTCCTAAGGTCTGCAAGACTCCGGGCTTCCACATTCCCATATTTTTCAGAGCTGTTTCCTATGTGGATATTATGAATCAGTCATTCCAGAAGTCCAGCAACATTCTGGTCCTCTCAATAGTTTAAACGAAAATATGGAACTACAAGTCCATTGAGATTCTGGATCCTCTAACGCCAAATTCCAGGACACAAGTAGTCATCTCGGGTTTTTTGCATGTAAGCCCTGAGTTCAGGGTTACCTCATACTCCAGAAAATTCTGGTAGTTCAGATATTCGTAATTAGGACCTTGGGTTTAGGTGTTGCACCATGTTTAGAAGGTATTTTCGGGAGGGTACAATGGTCTTGGTTTCCAAGTCCACAGGAAGATTCTGGAGTCTTTCTATTGGGAGCCACGGGTTTGGACTTCTAGGGCACTGGGTAAAATCTGGTTGTATTGCTAAGATAGAAACAGGAATCTGAAACACTGTCCCTGGAAAGCTTCTGTTCATGTTACCAATGTGGAACAAGAAAAATCAGTTTCCATGTGCCGAGCAAACTTCTGGGCAGTTGCTAATTTTCCCCTGGCTTAAGGAAGTTCTCATAACTAGAAGCCTACAGGATTTTTCTAAATGCTAATCAGGCATTTGGGAGTCCCATTGCCCACATTTTTCAGAGCTAATTCCTATATCCGTACCAAAAATCTGTCCTTACCGATCGCCAGAAACCAGCTGCTACTCTTCTTAGTTGTAATACAGAATCTGGCCTTCTGCTTGGCTTTTTTTGCAGGAGGTTGTAAGGTCAGATTCCACAACCTAATGAATCATCTCTCCATTTTTAGTGTAATTTCTGGCTTCAGGTTTACCTCCTAATCCAGAAACTACTGCTGGATTTTTAGATTTATTTCGAAACTTGTGATTAGGAGTTTGCACATATTTAGGACGTATTCTTAAAGGGGATCCAACAATCTTGCATTCCAGGGCCCTCTTGACCTTTGAAGCAAATGAATATTGGTATATAAGAGTTTTTGCTTCCAAATCGTCAGGTAACGTCCGGAAGTCTTACTGAGAACAAAAAGGATCCGGGTTACGTGGGCTGCCAAACCAACAAGTCTACATGGCCTCATTATAAGGGCTAATGTGGAATCTGTACTTCTAATTCCCCACATTATTTAGTGCTACATGCCTCTTGGATATGACAATTTTGTCATTCTAAAGTCTCAGGAACCTTCTGGTCTTCTTGATATTTGTAACCGAGAATGTGCATCCACAAGTCCATTGGATTCCACGGGACAACAAAGGGCACATTTCAGGACCCAAAGATTCTTATCGCCATATTTGTAGGTAACTCTCATCTTAAGATGTACCTTGTAAGCCTAAAACTCCGTTTGTCCATCAATTCTGAAATGGGCCTGGTGTTTTGAGGTTGCCAAATATTTATTAGGTACTTTTAAGGGTAATCAGGATTCATGAATTCAACGCCCTAGGAAACTTCTGGGCATCTGCCTATTTGTATACAGAGTTTGGGGATCCACATGACGAGGGAAAATCAGGGCATCTCACTGACAAAGAAAAGGAAATCCGGTTCTAGGAGTCCTCATTCGAGAGAATCTACAAGGCCTCTTTATAAGGTTTAATCAGCAATCTGGGCTTCAAGGTCCCTACATTTTTCAGAGCGACTTGCTTCGTGGATACCCTAAATCTGTCATTAGAGATCCCCAGGAACTTTCTGGTCCTCTTGATAGTTGTAATCGAGGATCTGGCCCTTAAAGTCCTTTTGTGTCCTAAGAACATCAACGAAGATATTCAGGTACCCCAGGAATCAAATGGCATATCGATACAAAATTCCTCGATTCAGGTTACCTCAAACTACAGAAATTCCTTGTGGTTGGGCTGGTGGGAATTGGGACATTGGGTTTAGAAGATTACACATTTAGGGGTGGTCTTGTTAAGGGGAACCAGTAATCTTGGATTCCAATTCCCCAAAATTTTATGGGAGTCTTACTCTTGATAAGCAAACAACTGGAATTCTAGGTCACCAGGAAATGTCTCAGCGCCTTGCTGAGAATGAAGCAGGATTCTGGGTAATGGGCGTCTTCATATACAGGAATTCACGGACTCTTGCTCAGGAAGAATGGGGAATTTTGGTTGCACTAGTCCTCAAATCCAAAAATCAACAGGGCGTCTTATTAAGAGGGAACCAAGAATCCGGTTTTGAAGTAGGAATCTGGGTAATGGGAGTACTCATATACAGGAAATTGCTCTGCCTATTGCTAAGGACGAATAAGGAATATGGTTACACATATCCTCAATCACAAAAAAATCAGGGTTTTTGATGCGTGAATCTGGAGAAATGGAATTCTCATACACAGGCAATTACATGACCTTGTACTAAAAAAGAATAAGGAATCTGGATTACACTTGTTATCAATCACCAAAAAACTACATTGTGCCTTGCTAAGGGCTAAACAAGATTCAGGGATTCGAAGCAGGAGTGTGGCTAACAGTCCTCATTACAGGAAACTTCTCGACCTCTTGCTAAGGAAAAATAAGGAATGTGTTTTACACGGTTCCTCCATCACAAAATCTACATGGCGTCTTGCTAAGGGTTAAACAAGGATCAGGGTTCAAAAAAGGAATCTGGGGAAAGGGAGTCCTCATATACAGGACACTAAAAGGCCTCTAGCATAGAAAGAATAAGGAATCTGTGTTACACGAGTCCTCAATACGAAAAAATTCTCAGGGCGTCTTGCTATGGGACAAACAAGTTTCAGGGCTTCGAAATCCCCTCATGCTGTGAAGCTATTTAGCATGTGGATACTACGAATTAGTCAATTCAGGACTTCAGCAACATTCTGGACCCCGTGATCATTGTAAATGGGTACCTGGCCTTACACGTCCATTAGTTTCCTCGCGGCAACTAAGGACAGATTACAGGACCAAAAGGATCATGTTGCCATATTTGGATGTAGCTATGGGCTTCAGATGAACCTTGTAAGTATTAAAATTCCATTTGTATTTTTATTTTGAGAAGGGCTGATGGTTTTGCAGTTGCCAAATGTTTAGTAAGTATTTTTAAATGTAACCAGGAATCATGGATTCCTCATTTCTAGGAAACTCCTGGACATCTGTCCTTTTGGATACAGTGTTTTGTAATCCACATCGACAGGGAAAATCAGGGCATCTTGCTGAGAATGAAAAGGAAATTCAGATTCTTGCAGTTCTCATTCGTATAAGTCTACAGGGCCTCTTGATAAGGGTTAATCAGGAATCTGGGCTTCTAGGTCCTTACATTGTTAGGGTGTCTTGTATAAGGGGAACAGGAAACATGGATTCCAATTTCCCCAAGAAACCTCTGGGAGTCTTAGAATTGTTATCCAAACAACTTGAATAGTACATCACCAGGAAATGTCTTGGTGTCTTACTGAGAATGAAGCAAGAATTTGGGTAAAGGCAGTCCTCATATACTAGATACTGCACTGCCTCTTACTAAGGATGAATAAGGAATCTGGGTTACATGAGTCCTCAGTACCGAAAATCGACAGGGCTTCTTGCAAAGGGCTAAACAAGATTCAGGGATTCGAGCACACTTCATTTCTTAGAGCTATTTGTTGTGTGGATATTACGAAACAATCTTTCCTGGACTCCAGGGAACCAGGAGTCTTAGAATCCACGGAACCAGGCATATTCGTGTCATCTTTCTATGGACTTACAGGTCAACAGGAAACATCTCATAGTTTCGCTGAGAACGAAATAGGAATCTGGGTCACTGTGTCGCTTGAAAGTTTCTACAAGATTTTTGAAACGGAACCAGGACACTCGGTTTCCATGTAACTTGCAAACATCTGGCCACTTGCTAACTCATCCTAGGCTTCAGACAGTGTTCATACTTAGGAAATGATAGGGACTTTAGCTAAATGCTAATCTGGAATCTGGGAGTCCTGGTCCCCATATTATTCAGAGAAACGTCCTATACGCATACCACAAATCGGGCATTACCATTCCCCAGGAACGTGCTGTGCCTCTTGATAGTTGTAATTGAGAATCCGGCCTACAGGTTCATATGTTTCACAGGGTCCTGAAAGGCCATATTCCACAATCTAAGGGTCATCTTGCCTTTTGTTAATGTGACCACTGGCTTCAGGTTTACCTCGTAGTGTAGAAAATACTACTGGACATTTGTTTTGGTATTAATAATATCTGATGTGGGGTTCCCACATATTTAGTATGTATTCTGAAGGGGGAGCCAGCAATCTTGGATTCCAGGTCCTTGGAAATATTCTTGTCCTATGTGTATTGGTATGTAAGAGTTTGGACATACACATCTCCAGAAAACGTCCGGGTGTCTTTCTGATAATAAAAAAGGAATCTGGGTTATGGGAGGCCTCAATCCATGAATTCTACAGTGCTCCATTATAAGGGCTTTTCTGCAATCTGGGCTTCAAGTTCTCCGAATTCTTCAGAGCAACTTGCCACTTGGAAAGGACAAGTGTCATTATAGATTCCCTACAGCCTTCTGGTTTCTTGATTGTTATAACCAAAAACCAGTCTCTGCAATTCAGTTGGTTTCCTCGGGACAACTAAACCAGATTCCTGGACTGAATGATCTCGCCATATTTGTGTGTAACACTTGTCTTAAGATGTGCCCTGTAATCCTACAACTTCGTTTGTGCATCTATTTTATATGGACTGGGGCTTTTGAGGTTGCTAAGCATGTAGTACATATTTTTAAAGGTAACCAGGAATCACGGATTACATGTCCCTGGGAAAAAACTGGGCATTTGTCCATTTGCTTACAGAATTTTGGAGTCCAGATCGCAAGGAAAAATCAGGGCATCTTGCTGAGAATGAGAAGAGAATCCGGGTTGAGTGAGTCCTCAATCATCAAAATCCATATGACCTCTTGATAAGTTGTATGAGGAATCTGGGCTTGTATGTCCATACATTTTTCAGAGCTACGTAGATTTTACGTGAATACGTAAAATCTCTAAGTACAGATTCTAAGATGATACCAGTCCTCTAGAGAGTTGTAATCGAACATCTGGACCTACACTTCCTTTTGTTTCTTAAGAACATCTTCGGCCATAACCCAGTTCCCCAGGAATCAATTGGCATTTTGGGACAAAATCCCTCGCTTCAGGTTACCTCAAAATACCGAAATTTCTTGTGGTCAGGGTGGTGGGAATTGGGATATTGGGTTTATAATATTCCACATTTTTACGATGTCTTGTTAAGGGGAATCTGGTAACTTGGATTCCAGTTCCCAAGTACTATATGGGCGTCTTTCTGTTGATATCCAAACAACTGGAATTCTACGTTCATCAGGAAATATCTCGGGTATTGCTGAGAATGGAACAGGAATCTGCGTAAAGGGAGTTCTCATATATCGGAAACTACACGGTCTCTTGCTATGGGAGAAAAACGAATCTGGGTTACACGAGTCCTCAAATCCCAAACACCTACCTGGAGTCTTACTAAGGGAGAAAAAAGTATCAAGGATTTGAACATGAATCTGGGGAATGGGAGTCCTCAGATATAGGAAACTTCACAGCCTCTTGCTAAGGATTAATAAGGAATCTGAGTAACACATGTCCTCAATACTAAAAAGCTACAGGGCATCTTTCTAAAGGCTAAAAAGAATCAGGGTTTCGAGGCAGGAATCTGGGTAATTGGAGTCTTCATATACAGGAAACTATGCTGCCTCTTGCTAAGGAAGAATAAGGAATCTGGTTTTCACGAGTCCTCAATGCCAAAAATCTACTGGACGTCTTGCTAAGGGCTAAACAAGAATCAGGATTTCGAAGCAGATATCTGGGGAATGGGAGTCCTCATATACTTGAAAATACAAGGGCTCTTGCTATGGAAGAATGAAGAATCTGGGTTACATGAGTCCTCAAATCCTATAAAGTTCAGGGCGTCTTGCTAAGGCCTACGACTCTGTGCTTCGACATCCTCAAATTTTTCAGAGCTGTTTCCTATGTGGATATTATGAAACAGTCATTCCAGAAGTCGAGCAACATTTCGGTCCTCTCGATAATTTAAACGAAAATATGGCACTACAAGTCCATTTAGATTCTGAATCCTCTAATGTCAAATTCCAGGACACAAGTAGTCATCTCGGGTTTTTTGCATGTAAGCCCTGAGTTCAGGGTTACCTCATACTCTAGAAAATTCTGGTAGATCAGCTATTCAGAATTAGGACCTTGGGTTTAGATGTTGCACCATGTTTAGAGGGTATTTTTGGGAGGGCATGAGGGTCTTGGTTTCCACGTCCACATGAACATTCTGGAATCTATGTATTTGGAGCCACAGGTCTCGAATTCCAGGGTACTGGGAAACATCTGGTCATATTGCTGAGATCAAAACAGGAATCTGAGACACTATGTCCCTAGATAGCTTCTCCTCATGTTACCAATGTGGAACAAGAAAAATCAGTTTACATGTGACCATCAATCTTTTGGGCAGTTGCTAATTTTTTCCTGCCTTAAGGAAGTTCACATAACTAGAAGCCTATGGTATTATTCTAAATGCTAATCAGGCATTTGGGTGGCCCAGTCCCCAGATTTTTCAGAGCTAATTCCTATATCCGTACCACAAATCTGTCATGACCAATCACAGGGATCCACCTGCTCCTCTTCTTAGTTGTAATAGAGAATCTGGTCTTCTGCTTGGCTTTTTTTGCAGGAGGCTGTAAGGCCAGATTCGACAACCCAGTAAATCATCTCGCCATTTTTAGTGTAATATCTGGCTTCAGGTTTACCTCCTAATCAAGAAACTACTGCTGGATTTTTAGATTGATTTCTAAATTTGGGATTAGGAATTCCCACATATTTAGGACGTATTCTTAAAGGGGATTCAGCAATCCTGGATTCCACGACCCTTCTGACCTTTTGGACAAATCAATATTGGTATATAAGAGTTTTTACTTCCACATCGTCATTTAACGTCCGGGAGTCTTACTGAGAACAAAAAGAATCTGTGTTACATGGGTCGCCAATCCAAGAAATCTACATGGCCACATTATAAGGGCTAATCTGGAATCTGTGCTTCTAATTTCCCACATTATTTACTGCTACATGCCCCTTGGATATGTCAATTGTGTCACTATACTTTCTGAGCA
>NW_007246837.1:0-4686 GCF_000164805.1 Carlito syrichta
TTTTGGGTGAACCTGTGACTTCACCTCCTCAGGAATTGGTGCCCCAGTGTCTGGTCTCCTCCATATTGGGTGCCCTAGTAACTAACCCTTCACTGTAATGGGAATCCCAGTAACTTGATCTCATCCATAATGAGTGCCCCAGTGACAAACCCTCCTTTGTGTTGGGTGTCTCAGTGACTGGCCCTTCTGTCTTATGTTTTTCCAACGATTTAGTCTGCTCCATTATGGACTCCTCAGTGACTGACCCTCTTCTGTTATGTCTCAAAGTGACATTGCTTCTTCTCCTTTGGGTGTCCCTGTGATTGGTCCTCCACTGTCAGGTGTGGCCCTATTACTGTCCCGTCTCTGTGTGGGTGTGGCCCTCTTCTGTAAGGAATTCCCTCCCAACTGCCCCTTCTCTCTGATGACTGCTTCAGTGACTATCTACTATCCATTTCTCAGTGATTGACTTTCCTCTATTAAATTTGCACCGGTGACTAATCTTTCTCTGTGATGAGTCTCCCAGTGACTGTCCTTTGTGTGTCATGGGTGCCCCAGTTACAGGCCTTCATCTGTGATCAGTGCCCAAGTGACTAGCATTCATCCATAACAAATGCCCTATTGACTAACCCTTCTCTGTGATGATTGCCCCAGTGAATTGCTCTCCACTCTGTTAGATATTCCAGTGACTGGATCTCATTTAGGTTTACTGTTCTAGCAATTTGGCTTACTCCATAATGAATGCCCCAGTAACTGGCTCTTTATGTGATTGATTACACATTGACTTATTCTCTTTCCTGCTGGGTGTCCCAGTGACTTGCCTTCCTCTGAGATTGATGCCTCAGTGACTGGGCTTTCTCCACAATGATTGCCTTCAGAATAAGTTGCTTTCCTCCATTATGAGTTCCCCTAGAGATGGTACCTCCTCTGTTTGGTGGCACAGTGACTAACCCTCCTAAGTGATGGGTGCCTAAGTGGTTGACTCTCCTTTGTGATAGGTGCCATGGTGACTGGTCTTCTGTTTTAATAGGTGTCCCAGTAACTGGTTCTTTGTGATGTGCCCCAATGACTAGTCTTCATATGTGATATATGCCCCAGAATTGGCCCTCCTTTATAATATGTTCACCAGTGACTGGCATTCCTATGTGATGGTTGGCCCAGTGATTGGCCCTCCTTCATAATGGGTGCTCCAGTGACTGGCTCTCTGCCATAATGGGTACTCCAATGACTGCCCTGAATTTGTAAAGGATGCACAAGTAACTAGCCCTCCTCTATTATGGGTGAACAATGACTACACCTCCTCTGATGTGCCCCGTTAACTGACCTTCCTCTGAGATGTGTGCCCCAGTGACTTGACATCCTTTGTCATCAGGGCATCTGTGACTAGCCCTCTTCTGTGTGGGTGTTCCAGTGACTAGCCCTCGTCTATTATGCATGCTTCTTTAATTAGCCCCCATCTGTTATGGGTGCGCAACTGACTGGCCCTCCTCTGTTATGGGTACCCAGTAACTGGCCCTCCTCTGTGATGAGTGTCCAGTAACTGTCCCTCCTCTGAGATTGTTGTCCCAGTGTCTGGCCATCTTCTGTGATGATTCTTCCAGTGACTGGCCCTTCTTTGTGATGAGTGCCACATTGATTAGGCCTCCTCTGTTATGGGTACCGCAGTAATTGACCCTCATTTTTGATGTGTGCCTCACTGACTGATCTTCTTCTGTGAAGGTTGTCCCAGTGACTAGTCCTCTCCTATATTTTTAGCTCCAATGTTAAAATTTCTGCAATTGTAACCAGTAATGCTACAACAGAGACAATCATACTTTTTCAATTTCCAAACTATCCTTCCAACCACTTTGTAAAAATAGTGTAGATTCCAGAGTTTCAGCCAATTTATTGGCCATGGCAGTTAGCCCCTTTAGTGCCTTGGTGATTTTCCCATCTAGGGCAGTGATATTTGGAAAGAAGGTGCAACATTTATCTCGCAGCATGACACAAACCCCTCTTTTTACTAATAATATTATGCTTAATGATATTCTATTCTCCCAGATCATCCTGTTTGTAAAGTACAATTGGCTAGCTAGTCCTTGATGACCATTCTTAGTATAGTTTATAAATATTTTTATTGTATCATATATAATTAATTTAATCTACATTTCTATTAATTAGACCATCAAATGAGTGCAGATGTCAACCCTGTGGCTATTTGATATCTAGCCTTGAATTTATTAGAAACTCCCCTGGGGACCCCTATGGAGTCAATGTACACATTTGAGTTAAAGGAATCTTGTAGTGCTATCCGAAGTTAGTGAGGAATTTGAGTGGTCTCAGATGTGGGATGCAATGCAAGAGTAAATGGGATAGCCAATTGGATCAATGCACAAATTCCAGGTCAGTTGAACAGCAATAAGTCACCTAGGATCTTTCCTCCACAATACCACCAAACATTTGCTTGAGTGATGTGCAAGTTAGAAAAATTTCCATTAGACACACCAGAGACATTTTGGACTTAGGCATGGTTACAAGTTTACTACTCACAGATGCCCTGAACTCTTTCCCCTGCCTGGAGAAGCAAGATAAGTGGTTTACCATCACTATGTAGAAAGAGGGTACAGCCCACGAATCTGATATCCATAATGCAAGGGAAAGCAGGGACAGGATTTTACAAACTTCATTTCCCCAGGCATATTTGTCTTGGTATAGAACCATCATGCAATATATTACAGTGGGGTCTGTGTCACAGCCAAGGGGAAATGAGACCACCTTCACCTGTGTTGGTCCTGCAGTTTGTGCATGTCAATTACTCTTATTTAAAGCAAGCACAGAATATTTAACTCTACCAAGACATTGATGTCTCCATACATGTTTTAATTTCTAGAACTTGCCTAAGATCCCGGATTTTGATTATATTCAGTCACCTAGGATCATTGCTGGGGGGTTATATTTGATCATGAAACCTTCAGTTTGTACTTAACCGGCTGAATGCTTATATCCAACTAGACCTATGTCAAATCGTCCCACCAGTTCTATCCCTGAAATGTCAGGACCCATTCTACATATTGTTGGTGCTACTTCAGGAATACTACCCAGAAGTCGTAGACTGTTTATAATCAGCCAGTCAGGATTTCACTCTAAACTTTGAAAGTTCTCTGGTGGGACCCCTTTAGAGAAGTGCAACTTGTCCTTCAGGGGGTTTAGATATGCAGTCTTGCCTCTTGCTAGCCCAGCTGTCCAACCATGAAACTTTGTGGTTTACCCAGCATTATCCCAACTTATGGCTACATGGATAGAGAGGTGACCTGGATGGGGGTCAGGGCACAGATATTTATCCTCATTGGAAAGTTGTCCTTGATTATTAAAATTCAGTCAGGATAATATTTGACATGCATTAAATTTGATAGTTTGAGGAGTTGAGATCTTAGTTACATTAATTCCAAGCTTGACAGCGTCCCCTCAACTCCCTAGATTTTGGTATGCACTCATTAAGTGCTTCCATGTCTCCCCATCACCAGTTGGGAGATTCCACTTACAGAATAACGTGATTAGCCAGGCTCGGTTGCTCAACCTGTATTCCTGTCCTTTGGGAGGCTGAGGTGAGTGAATTGCCTGAGCCCATGGGTTCGAGACCCGCCTGGGCAACTTAGCGAGACCTTATCTCCACAATAAATAAAAAATCATCCAGGCACAGTGGTGTGCACCTGTAGTTGCAACTACTTGGGTGGCTGAGGTGGAAGGATCACAGGAACCCAGCAGGTCAAGGGTGTGGTGGGCAGGAGCGGCCACTGTACTGCAGTCTGGGCAACAGAGTGAGACTCCAACTCAACAACAACAAGAAAAGAATAATGAGATTATTCCTTTCATGAATGGATTCTCATAAACCTTGCTTTAAGAGTCTGACCCACTATTTGAGATATTTTCCACCTATTATTACATTCCTGGGAGTCCTATATTGCCTTTTTGATAATAGTATAATGAGTCTATCCCTTCTCCATTGTTAGAACAGCAGTCTTAGTGGTCAGGAGCACTTTATAAGAAGAGTTTAGAGCTTTTCCTTTCTCCAGTTCTTGATTTGCATCAAGTCACCAGAAGGAAGTGATGAGCCACAAACTCAAAGTAAAAGTCTGAGCAAGAAAATCTTTTAGCCTGAGGGATCATAAGGTAGTGAAGATAGCCAGTATATACTCTCTCAGAAACTTATCTTTTGTCTCTATAGTGGGCAAGTCTGTTGTCTTCACTAAGTATCGCAACCTGTGTAGTATCTCAGAGAGTGACAAGTCCAGATACTTTTGAGGAACTTTTCTGATTCTAAAGATAACTATAAAGAGGCACTTAGTCCAGGACAACTTAGTTTCTAGCTTTAATTTGGTAAAATGTTTTTTAAGAGTTTGATTCTTTTTTTTGTTTTTAACCTTTCCTGAAGACATTGAATGTCAAGGCATATGAAAGTCCTAAATGCAGTTGGATTGCTTAAAAGGAGAATGAAGCAGACCTACATTTTGAATTACCTAGTTATTTATTTCTTTTACTTTTTTAGAAATATTTAATAACAATATAATTTAAGGCAATAAATTTTGCTTTGAACCTGGGTATAGGTATACTTCCAGAGGTGATATTTTGTTAGTGTTCTTCTGTCTTAATTTTTTCTAGGGTATTCTAAAAGTAGAGACTTTTTCTTTTGACCAAGAGTGATTTTTATGGTCACTATTTTAGTTATCA
>NW_007246837.1:4706-11195 GCF_000164805.1 Carlito syrichta
AGTATATACTCTCTCAGAAACTTATCTTTTGTCTCTATAGTGGGCAAGTCTGTTGTCTTCACTAAGTATCGCAACCTGTGTAGTATCTCAGAGAGTGACAAGTCCAGATACTTTTGAGGAACTTTTCTGATTCTAAAGATAACTATAAAGAGGCACTTAGTCCAGGACAACTTAGTTTCTAGCTTTAATTTGGTAAAATGTTTTTTAAGAGTTTGATTCTTTTTTTTGTTTTTAACCTTTCCTGAAGACATTGAATGTCAAGGCATATGAAAGTCCTAATGCAGTTGGAGTGTCTTTATTATCTCTTGTAAAGGTTTTACAGGAGATAATAAAGACACTCCAACTGCATTATTTTCTATTAGGCCAAACTCAGAAATCATCTGTTCCATAAGCACCTTTATTACCGACTCTGAAGTTGCAATATTAAAGACTAGGCCTCCAACCATCCAGTGAGATAGCTAACGATTACTAGTAGAAATCTGATGTTTCCATACTTGGGTATTTTTTACAGTCAATTTGGGTACTTTGAAATGACATCAGCACTGGGTGACTTGCCCCTTTTTTTGACTTTTCAATAAACTTCTTGTTTATCTTCTCACAGATGAGACATCCTTGAAAGACATGTTTAGCAACTGTGTATATGTTCATACACCTATAGATATTTAGAAGTGCATTTCACATTGCCTGAGATCCCCAATAACTCCCCTTATATAATATGGTCATTAGTTCCCTCATAATTGGTTTACTAATTGTCTCTCTCCCATTTGTGAGAAACCATCTCCCCTCTTTGGAAAAGCCTCTAGTTCTCCCATTGCCTTGATTTTTTTTCCAGTAAATTCCAGTTTTATGGTGATTGTTATTATCTTGGGGATGAGCTTCAGGAGATTTGTCTCACTTTTTTTTTTTTGAGTTGGAGTCTCACTCCATTGCTCAGACTGGAGTGCAGTGGCTGCTCCCAGCCACCGCAGCCTCACCTGCTGGGCTCCGGCAATCCTTCTGCCTCAGCCTTCTGAGTAGCCAGATTTACAGGCATGCACCACCACGCCCGGCTGATTTTTTGATTTATTGTAGGGATGAGGTCTCGCTGCCCAGGCGGGTCTCGAACGCCACTGAGTCCGGCTTAGTCTCACTTTCTAAGGTGGCTTATTTGGTTACTTCATCAGTCTATCGTCAACTGCCTTTTAAGGAGCCTCCTTTCTGAAAGTCCATTTCTGACTTTCTTCCACCAATAAGGCAGTGGCTGCTACAGCCTGAAAATACATTCAGCCTAACCTCTACACATAAGAATTAACATTTTCACATGAAAGTGACTGGTTGTGTCTTTCCACCTCAGCTTTCAGTAAGCACTCCAGTTGTCAGCCTAAGTCCAGTCACAAACAAGTGAAAGGACTCTTCTAAGGGTGGAATTGCTAAAACAGGAGCTGTGATTAAAGCTTGTTTCAGCCCTTCTAGAATTTGTATTTTTTCAGCAGTCCATTGGAACGGATCTGTCTCTCCCTCCAACAGCTTGAAGTATAGACCCTGGGTTTTCTGATCATAAAAGTCAATTCATAATTCACAATAGTCTATTAGGCAAAAAAAAAAACCCCAAAAAACAAAAAACAAAAAAATTCTGGGTTCCCTCTGTCTTTGGTAAAGGGCCACCAACTGTTACAGTTATATTATATTCTGGGTTGATTTTTTGTTGGTCTTCACTAATCAGATACCCCAATATTTAACTTCATTTTCTACACATTGTAACTTTTTTGAGATAATCTCAGTCTCTGGTATCCTAAAATGCTAAGCAAATCTAGTGTGGTCTTTTTTAAAACTCAGTTTCTAAGTAATTTAAAACTTTTCATGCCATAATAGCAGTTATAACTGGAGAAAAAGTTTTATCAAATTTAATTATATACCAAGATTTCTTTCATAAATTCCCCTTCATGAACCTTATTCTGACATCCATATGCCATTGATGACATGCTTGGACTCTCCGTTTTGCCACATATTTCCCTCGTTTTTAGATAACCAGTCATTTTATTTGAGGATAAAATTTTATTATATATAATCCTTTTTTTTCTTTTTGAGTTGGAGTCTCACTCGGTCGCCCAGACTGGAGTGCAGTGGCTGCTCCCAGCCACCGCAGCCTCGACCTGCTGGGCTCTGGTAATCCTTCCACCTCAGCCTTCCAAGTAGCCGGAATTACGGGCATGCACTACCACACCTGGCTGATTTTTTGATTTATTGTGGAGATGAGTTCTCGCTGCCCAGGTGAGTCTCAAACCCGCGGGCTCAGCCCATCCACTCACCTCAGCCTCCCAAAGGCATAATCCTTTTTTATGAAGTTTTTCATTTGCTTGTTTTCTTTTGGCTTTGGGGTTAATATATGTGTGAATTTTCAAGTTTCTTCTGCTGTATTCTCTGTCGATTCTGTGCTCTGTTGTTCTCTTGAAAAGTGTGTGGTCATTCTTTTCTTTTTCTTTCTTCTGTGCTTATAATACCTGTTTAAGTGTCTCCTGAAGAGCTGGTCTGGAAGTTGTATAAGTCCTTAGGGATTGGATGTCTGGGAAGGATTTTAATTCTCCATCATTGATAAAGCTGAGCTTGCTTTATTTACTCTTTCCAACCATTCCCTATTTCCTGTAGGATTCTGGGACCAGTTATTGGTGACTTCCATTGTTTGGGCACCAAAGTCTGGTTTCTCAGGAGTTTTGTCTTTGGTAGGTAGACTTGAAATTGCCGGAGGTGTTCCTCTGACTTATCCTCATTTGTGACAGATAATCTTTTCTTTATTTTTAGTTCTGCTCTTCAGTGTCTGTGGGAGAGGCATTCCATTCTGATGTTTGCTCATTCCCCTATTCTTCTCTGGTTTGGCTCTGTTTTTTATCTATTTTGAAATAGGATGGTGGATGGGAAGATTTGCTCTCTCTTGTAGTTTTTGACATCCGAGAAAAGTGGGGTGTGGGGTGCTAGGAATCAGATGCTACTTGAAAATCAAAATGTTCACTTATTGTGGTATGTGTTCCCTGAGATTCACACCCTACCTCTACTCTATATGACGATGAAAAGCAGAAAACAACACACACTATAAAACAACCTGGAATAACAACAAGGCAAGACAAAACAAACCACCACCAAAACACAAAAATCCAAGAAAACTAAACACACACACGCATGTCTAGTACAAAGTGAATAGAGAAGAAAGACAAAAAGAGCAAAGGGACGGTAAATAAGGGGAAAAAAGGAAAAAGAGATTCAGGTGGAACCCTTACACATATAATGACACACCCCTTAAACTATAAAAAGAAAATGAATACTAAAAAAAACCAGCCAGGCTCAGTGGCTCAGCCTGTAATCCCACGCCTTTGGGAGGCTGAGGTGGGTGGATTGCCTGAGCCCGCAAATTCGTGACCCACCTGGGCAGTGAGACCTCATCTCTACAATAAATCAAAAAAACAGCCAGACGTGGTAGCACATGCCTGTAATTCTGTCTACTCAGAAGGCTGAGGTGGAAGGATCGCTGGAGCCCAGCAAGCGAGGCTGTGGTGACCGGGAGTGGCCACTGCACTCCAGTCTGGGTGACCGAGTGAGATTCCAACTCAAAAAACAAACAAACAAACAAACAAAAAAATCCCCAGAAGAACAAAAGAGCAAAAACCAACAACAAAAACCAAAAGATGAACACTCAGTTATTCACATACACACATAAACAGAGAGTGACAAATAAATGAAAGAAACAGAAAAAGAAAATAAAAATTGTGGAGGGGATACAGATCAAAGCATCACATATACATTCATGCACAAAGGAAAAATATTTTAAAAATAGATGAGCTAACAAACAGAAAAGTTTTAAAACAAAAAAATTGAAAATTTGAAAAACAAAAGAACAAAAAACAAACAAAACATTCTGTCCTCTTGTGGCAGGCTCTGTGATTGTTCCTCTAGTCAGATCTCTCCTGCAGAGCCATCTATTTCACTCTCTTTGCAGGGATCCATTGAGGGAAGGAGAAGGGACAGTGGAGGTGAGTCGGGATGCAGTCTTCCCATCCCATTCTTGTATAGTCAGGGAGATCTCTGTTGGGGATGTACTGGATAGTATATTCCCCAGGTATGTACTATCACAAGACTGCCCCAGCCAGGTCTATCCTGGAATGAGGTTCTTCTATTGCAACTAATGACCAGGCTCCGTCTGAGTTTTTCCATCTCAGTGTGGCCAGTTTTGTGAGTCTGATGTCCAGAGGATTGCTGGGGAGGAGGGGATTTGGGTCAGCCCCAGACTCACCACTGTTCTCTTTGGAGTTCTTCCTCGTCCTTTTCTGTCCACACCCTTTGTACTGCGGCTGGATCAAGGTAGGAGCTGGTGTGCCTGGAACACAGCACTCATTAGGTCCCTCTGCAGTTGGTGCTATAGGGTATTTCCTCTGGACCACGATCAAGCTCTGAGTACTTCATCTGCCAATTACAGAGATCAGAACTCTGGACCCAGTCTGAAAGCACTTCCAGCTCCCTACTGGGTGCTGAAGCTCTCTCCAGTAATCTTGCACTCCAGCGGGTCCGGTATGACAGGCGATGGTGTGTATCCTGGCCAAGCACTGGGAATCAACTGGATTCAGCAGGCTTTTCTCAGGTGCGTTCTTGGAGGCAGCAGACATTTCCTCACGTGATCTTGTGAGCTGCCCTCTAATTTCAGGGTTTTGGGGGCTTGCAGTCGCCCTCAGAGAGGGACCTGGGTGCATGCAATCTAGTATCCCTTCAGATGAACATTCATGCTCCCATCAGTGCCCACATACTCACACAGAGAGTCTGTACTGTCATTTGCCTCCACGGAGATTCTTACAGCCCGACCTGTCAGCCACCATATTAAGCTCCACCATCTAACCCTTTCAATTTTATTTTTCCTTTATAGTTTTCCTTACCAAAAATTCTCCCTCATACATTTATTTGCATTTTTCTTTACTTTTTGGTTTTTTATTTATTCCATACCATTTTACAAACTTTTTTTGTCCCCTTTAAGTAATTCTTCTATTGGTTTCTCATTCCATCCACTTAAGTTTCTGCAACATTTTAGCAATATCAGACCAGTTTTTGGTAACAAAATTAACCTTTAGAAAACCCTGTCCCACAGAATCCTCTGCATGTGTCCTGTAGTACTTCCTCATTTGGTCTGTATGTCTCTGAAGCAAGGCAAATGGAGTTTCTGCCTTCTCTTTTTGGGCCTTAAAATCTTTAGAGACATTCTGAAATCTCGAGGCTGCTTCCCTTAATAATCAACCCCCTCAGATTCTGCACTTTAGTTTTATACTCTTGATTATTATTGTCCAACACAGGATCTACATTTAGAAACTTTTTATTTGGCTGACTGAACGTCCATCCCTGGAGGGTGTTCCCATTCCCATGTAGACATTGAAGTCCTCTTGATCATTTGCCTTGGTCTTGTTACAACAGCTACCCCATCAACACCTTAAAATTCTTTCTATGGAATATCTTGGGTAATGTTAGAGTGAGAATTTTTATCTCCCTCTTTCTTGAGTTCTTGAGGCCTAGAATTTTTGATCCTCGTTTTCAGCTAACTTGAGTACTCAGCTCCATGTAATAGGAGTTGCTTTAGTCCCTGGTTGATCCCTTTGCCTGAATTTACCTATGTACTCAACCTCCCTACTGAAGGATTTTTGCACAACCTGAGATTAGCTTCATCTGTCTCTGACCTTTTCCCTCTCAGGAGAATGGAACTATTGGTTGGGTTATCACACTCATTTCATATTTGCATTCAACTTCTGAGAGTTCCCCAACAACCAAAGCGGTACTTATAGGCAAATGTTTTCTACCTTAGTTTGTGCAGGGGATTGTCTGTTTGCCCCAGTTGTATTCTTTTTTCCCTCTCTTGTGTTGCTTTTGTTGCCTCTGGAACAATAGTCTTGGGCTTATCTGCAGTCCCGTGAGCAGCTGTGATGTCCAAGTAGAGTAGGCCACACAAATTTGAGTGGGATGCATCTCTCCCTCTGCTGAGGTTTCCCTGCTGCAGATGCAGGAGTATCCCAGAGGACACCCCAAATAGTGAAGAATGAACTCATTTGTATGCAATCAAAAAATGGAAGCAAAGATGTGAAGTGCAGCAGAAGCAAGACTCTAATGATGATCTTACAAGATAGTATGTCTGGTGTGCAGTCACACCCAGAGCAGTGATAGTAACCAATTTTTTCCTAGTGTGAAGGTCTTCCCCTGGTTTCTCATTGACCGAGGACTGTGGTGTCACAATTTTTTCTGTTCATGATTTAAGGGGTTTTTAGTCCAAATCAAGCTAAAACAAGTAGTTTCTACTATTTGATTGGAGGATTTGAGCTTCCTCATTTCTGTGTAAGTTCCATTTTCCCAATATGACTTTTACCATGTGCCTTTTTTTTCTTACAGTCCTTGGGTTATATCTAATTTTTAGTATGTGCTCTTGGTCATGTTAGCAACAGACTTCTCTTTTATTTTATGAAAATGAATCGTCTTTTGTCATTCACACTG
>NW_007246838.1:0-1323 GCF_000164805.1 Carlito syrichta
GAGGACTCCCTTTCCCCAGAATCCTGTTTGGGAAACCCTGATTCTTATTTTGCCATTATCAAAGATGTCATGTAGATATTGTGATGGATGAACCGTGTAAAAGAGGTTTCTTAGTTCTCCTTAGCTAGAGATCATGTAGAATCTGCATATGAGGACTGCTATTACCTATGTTCCAGCTTCTACACCTTGATTCTTGTTTAGCCCACAGGAGATGGCCTGCTGATTTTAAGGTAAGGACTGCTATAACCCCGATTTTTTTCTTCCTTGGCAAGGGGCTGTGTATTTTCCTGTATATTAGAACTCTCTTTAGATACATCCTGTTTCGAAACTCTGATTCTTTTTAGAACTTTCCAGATGCTCTGTAAATTTTTGGGATTGAGGAATCGTGTAACCCAGATTCCTTATTCTTTCTTAGCAAAAGGTCATGGAGTTGCCTGTAAATAATTACTCCATTTTCCAGATTCATTCTCGAAAACACAATGATTCGTGTTTAGCCCATAGCAAGATGACCTTAAGCTTTTTTGGCATTGAGCACCCAAGTAACGCAGATTCCTTATTCTCTCTTAGCAATAGGCAGTGAATTTTCCTGTATTTGAGGATTCCCATTACTGAGATTCCAACTAAAAAACCTGATTCGAGATTACATTTTAGGAAGACGGACTGTAGGTTTTGGGATTGAGGACTCATATAAGGAAGATTCCTTATACTTCCTTAGCAATATGACGTATAGTTTTCTGTATATGATGACCACAATTACCCAGTTTCCTGCTTCACTCTGCAGGATGCTGAGACAGTTCCTGGTGACCGAGAATTCCAGTTTCTTGGATATCAACAGAAAGACTTCCATAATGCTCTTTGGGAACTGGAATCCAAGATTCCTGGTTCCACTTCACAAGACCTCCCCAAAATGTGGAATATTCCAAACCCAAAACCCATTTCCTACCTGCCCACTCACAAGAATTTTTTGTACTATGAGGTCACCTGAATCGAGGAATTTTGTACCAATGTAACTTTTGATTCTGGGGAATATGATTATGGTCGTAGATGGTCCCAAGAAACAAAAGGATTTCTAGGGCCAAATCCTTGATTTCAATTAACAAGAACACCAGAAAGATCCTGAGGATCTGTAATGTCAGATTTAGCGTATTCACGGAAAAAGTAGCTCTGACAATGTAGGGACGCAGAAACCCAGATTGCTGATTAAACCTTATCAAGAGGCCCTGTATATTCCGGAAAATGAGAACTCCTAGAACGGAATTTCCGTTATACTCTCAGTAAGATGCCCTGATTTCTCCTGTAGATTTGGATTCGAAATTCAGTATA
>NW_007246838.1:1531-4902 GCF_000164805.1 Carlito syrichta
TGGGACCATTTTAATAATACATACTAAATATTTGGCACTGCAAAACCCTCGGCCTCTCTACAAATGAAGTACAAAATTTAAGGATTACCAAGTTCATCTTAAGACCAAAGTTACATCCAAATATGACAATATAATACTTTTTTTCCTGTAGTCTGGCCTTAATTGTCCCGAGGAACTTAAGGGATTTGTACTACCAGATAGACGATTACAACTCTCAAGTGGACTAGAATGTTGCTGGAGTCCTGAAATGACTGATACATAATACCCACAAGCCAAATATCTCTGAAATATGAGACGAGCTCGAAGTCTTGATTCTTGTTTATATCACAGCAAGACACCCTGAGAGTTTTTCAGATTCTGGACTTGTGTATCAAAGATTCCTTATTCTTCTTTACCGCTGGGCCATGTAATGTCCTGTATTTGAGGACTCCCGTTCTCCAAAACCCTGTTTGGAAACCCTGATAATTGTTTTGCCATTAGCAGGATATCATGTAGATATTGTGATGGCGGAACCGTGTAAAAGTGGTTTCTTAGTTCTCCTTACCTGGAGATCATGTACATTCTGCATAAGAGGACTGCTATTACCTATATTCCAGCTTCTAAATCCTGATTCTTGTTTAACCCACAGCAGATGGCCTGTTGATTTTAAGTACTGAGGACTGCTATAATCACAATTCTTTTTTTTTCCTTGGCAAGGGGCTGTGTATTTTCCTGTATATTAGGACTCTCATTAGATACATCCTGCTTTGAAACTCTGATTTTTTTAGAACTTTCCAAGATGCTCTGTAGATTTTTGGGATTGAGGTCTCATGTAACACAGATTCCTTATTCTTTCTTAGCAAAAGATCATGTAGTTGCCTGTAAATAAGGACTCCATTTTCCAGATTCATGCTAAAAAACACAATTATTGGTGTTTATGTCATAGCAAGATGACCTTAAGCTTTTTTGCGATTCAGGACCCGAGTAATGCAGATTCCTTATCCTTACTTAGCAATAGGCAGTGAAGTTTCCTTTATGTGAGGACTCCTATTACCCGGATTCCTACATCAAAAATCTGATTCGTGATTACTTCTTAGGAAGACGACCTGTAGTTTTTGGGTTGAGGACTCATATAAGGAAGATTCCTTATACTTCCTTAGCAATATAATGTGTAGTTTCCTGTACATGACGACCTTTATTACCCAGCTTCCTGCTTCACTCTGCATGATGCCAAGACAGTTCCTGGTGACCGAGAATTCCAGTTTTTTGGACATCAAGAAAATGACGTCCATAATGTTCTTTGGGAACTGGAATCCAAGATTCCTGGTTCCCTTTCACAAAACCTCCCCAACATGTGGAATATTCCAAACCCAAAACCCCAATTCCTACCAGCCCACCCACAAGAATTTTCTGTACTTTTTCTGTACATTGAGGTCACCGAAATCGAGGAATTTTGTACCAATGTAACTTTTGATTCTGGGGAATATGATTATGGTCGTAGATGGTCCCAGGAAACAAAAGGATTTCTAGGGCCAAATCCTTGAATACAACTAACAAGAGGACCAGAAAGATCCTGAAGATCTGTAATGACAGATTTAGCATATCCATGGACCAAGTAGCTCTGAAAATGTAGAGAACAAGAAGCCCACGATTCTGATTAAACCTTAGCAAGAGGCCCTGTATATACCAGAAAATGAGAACTCCTAGAACTGGATTTCCTTTTAATTCTCAATAAGATGACCTGATTTTTCCTGTTGATTTGGGTTCCAAATTCAGTATATAAAAAGAAAAATACCCAGAAGTTTTCAAGTTTTGTGGATTCCATTATTCCTGGTTACCATTAAAAGTATGTAGTAAACATTTGTCAAGTGCAAAACCCTTGTCCCTTCTCAAAATAAAAAGAGACACGGAAGGGGAAGGATTACAGGGTTCAGGTTAGGACCAGAGTTACATCCAAAGATGCCAAGAAGGTTCTTTTCATCCTGGAATCTGGCCATAGTTGTTCTGAGGAATCTAAAGGGCTTGGAGAGCCCAATACCATTTACAACTTTTAAGAGGACCAGAATGTTGCTGGAGTCCTGAAATTACCGATTCATAGTATCCGAATGCTAAATTGCTCTGAAACATATGGGGAGCTCGAAGAACTGTTTCTTGTTTGTCCCGTAGAAGACAACCTGGGAAATTTTTGGATTGAGGGTGTGGTACAACAATGATTCTTTATTTATACTTAGTTGGAGGCCATATAGTGTCTTGTATGTGAGGACTCTCTTTCCCTTGATTCCTGTTTTGAAACCCTGATTCTTGTTTAGCCCTTAGTAAGAAGTCATGTAGATTTTTGATAGAGGAACCTTAGAAAACAGATTTCTTCTCTTTTATTAGCAAGAGGCCATGTATATGAGGATTGCTTTTACCCACATTCATGCCTCGAATCCCTGATTCTTCTTTATCCGTCAGCAAGATGCCCTGTAGATTTTCAGGACTGGGGACGCATGTAACCCAGAATCTTTATTTTAATCAACAGCCGCGCAGTTACCTGTATATGAGTACTCCTGTTCACAGATACATGCGTCTAAAGCTTGATTCTTGTTTAGATCATAGGAAGACGTCGTATACTTTTTGGAGATTGAGAAAACATGTCACACACATTCCTTATTCTTTCTTAGGAAAATCCAGTGCATTTGCCTGTATATGAGGATTTCATTTCCCTAGTTTATGCTTCAAAAACGCAAATTCGTGTTTAACCCTTAGCAAGAAACCCTAAAGTCGTATTGGGATGGAGGACACGTGTAAACCAGATTATTTATTCTCCTTTAGCAACAGACAGTGCAGTTTCCTGTACATGAAAACTCCCAAACCCTGAATGGTGGTTACCTCTTAGCAAGACAGTCAGTAGGTTGTTGGGATGGAGGCCGCGTGTAACCAAGATTACTTATTCTTCCGTAGCAACATGTCTTGTAGTGTTCTCTACATGAGGACTCCCATTACTGAAATTCCTGCTTCATTCTCAGCAAGACGCCAAGATATTTCCTATTGACCTAGAAATCCAGTTGCTTGGATATCAAGAGAAAGACTCCCATAAAGTTCTTGAGGAATTGGAACCCAAGATTCCTGGTCCTTTTCAAAAGACACATAAAAATGTGGCGACATAGAAGCCCAGATTGCTGATTAAACCTTATCAAGAGACTTTGTAGATTTAAATCGATTGAGAATTCCAAGAACCAGATTCCCTTTCCGTTATCAGCAAGATACCGTGAATTTCCTGTCCATGTGGATTCCAATTCTGTATATAAAAATGTAGATGCCCAGATTTTTCCTAGGGCCGTGGATATCATGGATCCTGGTTACATTTTAATAATTCGTACTAAATATTTGGCAACTGCAAAACCCTCGGC
>NW_007246838.1:5012-8899 GCF_000164805.1 Carlito syrichta
TGAAATACCAGATACCAGATTACAACTCTCAAAGAGCACCCAAAATGTTGCTGGAGTACTGCAATGACTGATTCATAATACCCACAAGCCAAATATCTCCAAAACATGAGACGAGCTCGAAGACTTGATTCTTTTTTATACCGCAGCAAGACACCTTGAGAATTTTTCGGATTGTGGACTAGTTTATCACCGATTCCTTATTCTTCCTGAGCGAGGGACGTGTAATGTCCTGTATATGAGGACTCTATTTCCCCAGAACCCTGATTGGGAACCCTGATTCTTGTTTTGCCATTAGCAAGATGTCATGTAGATATTGTGATGGAAGAACCGTGTACAAGAAGTTTCATAGTTCTCCTTAGCTAGAGATCATGTAGATTCTGAATATGAGGACTGCTATTGCCTATGTTCCAGCTTCTAAACCCTGATTCTTGTATAGCTCACAGCAGATGGCTTGTTTATTTTCCTGACTGAGGTATGCTATAACCCCGATTCTTTCTCTTCCTTGGCAAGGGGCTGTGTATTTTCCTATATAACAGGATGCTCATTAGATAAATCCTGCATCGAAACTTTGATTCCTTTTTAACACTTTCCAAGATGCTCTGTAGATTTTTGGGATTGAGGCTCGTGTAACCCTGGTTCCTAATTCTTTCTTAGGAAAAGGTCATGTAGTTGCCTATAAATAAGGTCTGCATTTTTCAGTTTTATGCTCGAAAGCACCATGATTCGTGTTTAGCCCATAGCAAGACGACCCGATGTTTTTTTGGATTTGAGGACACGAGTACGCAGATTCTTTATTCTTACTAAGCAATAGGCAGTGAAGTTTCCTGTATGTGAGGACTTCCATTACCCAGATTCCTACTTCAAAAACCTGATTCGTGGTAACCTCTTTGGAAGACGGCCTGTTGTTTTTGGGATTGAGGACTCATATAAGGAAGATACTTTATTCTTCCTTAGCAATATGACGTGTTGTTTCCTGTATATGACGACCTTTGTTACCCAACTTCCTGCTTCACTCTGCAGGATGTCGAGACTGTTCCTGGTGACCGAGAATTCCAGTTTTTTGGATGTCAAGAGAAAGACGTCCATAATATTCTTTGGGAACTGGAATCCAAGATTCCTGGTTTCCTATCACAAGACCTCCAAAAAATGTGGAATCTTCCAAACCCAACATCCCATTTCCGACCTGCCTGCCCACAAGAATTTTCTGAAATTTGAGGTCACTTAAATTGAGGAATTTTGTACCAATATAACTTTTGATTCTGGGCAATATGTTTATGGTCGTAGATGTTCCTGCGAAAAGAAAGGTTTTGTCGGGCCAGATCCTTGATTACATCTATCAAGAGGACCAGAAATTTCCTGAGAATCACTAATGACAGATTTAGCGTATCCACGGAGCAAGTAACTCTGAAAATGTATGGACACAGAAGCCTAGATTGCTGATTAAACCTTATCAAGGGGCCCGGTAGATTCCGGAAAATGAGAACTCCAAGAACCGGATTTCCTTTTCGTTCTCAGTAAGATTCCCTGATTTTTCCTGTCGATGTGGATTCCAGACTGAGAATATCAAAAGACAGATGTCCAGAAATTTCTTAGTGACGTGGATTCCATGATTCTTGTTTACCATTAAAAATACGTACAAAACATTTGGTAACTGCAAAACCCTTGTCCCGTCTCAAAATAAAAAGAGACACGGAAGGGGAAGGATTACATTGTTCAACTTAATACCAGAGGTACATCCAAATATGGCAAGAAGATTCTTTTTGTCCTGGAATCTGGCCTTAGTTGTTCTGAGGAACCTATAGACTTGGAGTGTCCAATACCCGTTTACAAATTTTAAGAGGACCAGAATGTTGCTGGAGTCCTGAAATGACCGATTCATAATATTGCATGAAAAATTGCTCCAAAACATTTGGGGAGCTCGAAGCTCTCTTTCTGGTTTGTCCCGTAGCAGACTCCTGGGGAATTTTTTGGATTGGGGACGCGTGCAGCAAAGATTCTTTATTCGTACTTAGTTGGAGGCCGTGTAGAGTCCTCTATGTGTGGACTCTCTTTCCCTAGATTCCTGTTTCGAAACCCTGATTCTTGTTTAGCTTTTAGTAAGACGTCATGGAGATTTTTTGATAGTCGAACCGTGGAAAAGAGATTTCTTCTTCTTTCTTAGCAAGAGGCCATGTAGTTTCCTGCATATGCGGATTGCTATTACCCACATTCATGCCTCGAAACCCTGATTCTTCTTCAGGCATTTGCAAGATGCTGTGTAGATTTTCAGGACTGAGGACTCAGATAACACAGATTCCTTATATTTAGCAACAGCCATGCAGTTGCCTGTATATGAGTACTCCTGTTCACAGATACATGGGTCGAAAGCTTGATTCTTGTTTAGATCTTAGGAAGACGCCGTGTACATTTTTGGGCATTGAGAAAACATGTCACCCAGATTCCTAATTCTGTCTTAGGAAAAGTCACTGCAGTTGCCTGTATATGAGGATTTCATTTCCCTAGATTATGCTTCAAAAACCCAAATTGGTGTTTAGCCCTTAGCAAGACAACCTGAAGATTTTTTTGGGATGGAGGACACGTGGAAACATGATTCCTTATTCTCCTTTAGCAATAGATAGTGCAGTTTCCTGTATATGAGGACTGCCATTATTCAAAACCCAACTCCCAAAACCTGAATGTTGGTTACCTCTTAGCAAGATGCTCTGCAATATTTTGGTATGGAGGCCTCGTGTAAGCAAGATTCCTTATTCTTCTGAAGCAACATGTCGTGTAGTGTTCTGTATATGAGGATTCCCATTACTGAAATTCATGCTTCATTCTCAGCAAGACCCAAAGTTATTTCCTGGTGACCTAGAATTCCAGTTACTTGGATATCAAGAGAAAGACTCCCATAAAGTTCTTGAGAAATTGGATCCCAAGATTCCTGGTCCCTTTTCGAAAGAAACACTAAAAATGTGGCGACATAGAAGACCAGATTGCTGATTAAACCTTATCAAGAGACTTTGTGAATTTAGGCGATTGAGAACTCCAGGAACCGGATTCTCTTTCTGGTCCACAAGATTCCCTGACTTTTCCTGTCTATGTGGATTCCCAAACTCTGTGTACAAAAATGCAGATGCCCAGATGTTTCCCAGTGACGTGGAATCCATGAATCCTGGTTACATTTTAATAATTCGTACTAAATATATGGCAAGGGCCAAACACTCGGCCCCTCTCCAAATAAAGTACAAACGGAAATTTAAGGATTACCAAGTTCACATTAAGACCAGAGTTACTTCCAAATACGGCAAAATGATACTTTTTTCCAGGAATCTGGCCTTAATTTTCCCGAGGAACTTAAGGGACTTGTACTACCAGATACCCGATTACAACTCTGAAGAAAACCAGAATGTTGCTGAAGTCCTGAAATGACTGATTCATAATACCCACAAACCAAATATGTCCGAAACATGAGACAAGCTCGAAACCTTGATTCTTGTTTATACCGCAGCAAGACACCAGGAGAATTTTTCAGAATGTGAACTAGTGTATCACTGATTCCTTATTCTTCCTTAGCGAAGGAGCATGTAATGTCTTGTATATGAGGACTCCCTTTCCCTAGAATCCTGTTTGGAAACGCTGATTTTGTTTTGCCATTAGCAAGATGTCATGTAGATATGGTGAGGGAGTAACTGTGTAAAACAGGTTTCTTATTTCTCCTTACCTACAGATCGAGTAGATTCTGTACATGAGGACTGCTATTACCTATGTTCCAGCTTCTAAACCCTGATTCCTGTAGGGCCCACAGCAGATGGCTTGTTGATTTTTAGAACTGAGGACTGCTATAACCCCGATTCTTTTTCTTCCTTGGCAAGGTGCTGTTTATTTTCTTTTATATTAGGACTCTG
>NW_007246839.1:0-4568 GCF_000164805.1 Carlito syrichta
TTAGAAATTCTTTTGTTTCCTGGATCCATCTACGACTAAAATCATATTCCCCAGAATCAAACGGTATATCAGTACGAAATTCCTTGATTCAGGTGACCCCAAAGTACAGAAAATTTTTCTGGGTGGGCAGGTAGGAATTGGGGTATGGGTTTGGAATATTCCAAATTTTGGGGAGGTATTGTGATGGGGAACCAGGAATCTTGGATTACAGTTCCCAAAGAATATTATGGACGTCTTTCTCTTGACATCCA
This sequence comes from Carlito syrichta, assembly GCF_000164805.1. Classification (NCBI taxonomy): domain Eukaryota; kingdom Metazoa; phylum Chordata; class Mammalia; order Primates; family Tarsiidae; genus Carlito; species Carlito syrichta. The sequence goes on from NW_007246839.1 coordinate 252, forward strand.
AAAAACTGGAATTCTCAGTCACGAGGAATTGTCTCGGTGTCCTGCAAAGTGAAGCAGGAAGCTGGGTAATGGAGGTCGTCATATACAGGAAACTACATGTCATAATGCTAAGGAAGTATAAGGAATCTTCCTTTTATGAGTCCTCAATCCCAAAAACTGCAGGCTGTCTTCCTAAGACGTAACCATAAATCAGGTTTTTCAAGTAGGAATCTGGGTAATGAGATTCCTCATATAAAGGAAACATCTCTGCCTAATGGTAAATAAGAGTAAGGAATCTGCATTTCTCTGGTCCTCAATTCCACAAAAGCTTAAGGTCATCTTGTTATGGGCTAAACACGAAACATGGTATTTTTTAGCATGAATCTGGAAAATGGAGTCCTTATTTACAGGCAACTACATGACCTTTTGCTAACAAAGAATAAAGAATCTGGGTTACACGAGTCCTCAATCCCAAAAATCTACAGAGCATCTTGGAACGTTCTAAAAAGAGTCAGTTTCGAAGCTGGATGTATCTAATGAGAGTCCTAATATACAGGAAAACACACAGTCCCTTGCCAAGGGTGAAAAAGAATAGGGGTTATAGCAGTCCTCAGTCCTTAAAATCAGCAAGCTATCTGCTGTGGGCTAAAGAAGAATCAGGGTTTAGAAGCTGGAACATAGGTAATAGCAGACCTCAAATGAAGAATCTACATGATCTCTAGCTAAGGAGAACTAAGAAACCTCTTTTACACGGTTCCTCTGTCACAATTTCTACATGACATGTTGCTAATGGCAAAACAAGAATCCAAACAGGATTCTGGGGAAAGGGAGTCCTCATATAAAGGACATTACATGGCCCCTCAGTAAAGCGGAATAAGTAATCTGTGATACACTGGTCCAGATTCCGAAAAATTCTCAGGGTGTCTTGCTGCGGTATGAACAAGAATCAAGACTTCGAGCTCCTGTCATGTTTCAGAGATATTTGGCTCATGGGTATTATGAATCAGTCATTTCATGACTCCAGCAACATTCTGGTCCTCTTGATAGTTGTAATCTGGTAACTGGTAGTACAAATCCCTTAAGGTCCTCGGGACAATTAAGGTCAGATTCCCGGAAAAAAAGTATTATATTGCCTTATTTGGATGTAACTTTGGTCTTAAGATGAACTTCTTAATCCTTAAATTTCCGTTTGTACTTTATTTGTCGAGGGGCTGAGTGTTTTGCAGTTGTCAAATATTTAGTACGGATTTTTAAAAAGGAGGCAGGATCCATGGATTACACATCCCTAGGAAACGTCTGGGCATCTGCATTTTTGTACACAGCGTTTTGGAATCCACATGGAAAGGGAAATTCAGGGCATCTTGCTAAGAAGGGAAAGGGAATCCGATTCTTGGAGTTCTCATTTGCCTACTTGTGGGTGGGTAGGTAGGAATTGGGGTTTAGGGTTTGGAATATTCCACATTTTGGGGAGGTCTTGTGAGAGGGAACCAGGAATCTTGGATTCAAGTTCCCAAAGAAAATTATGGACGTCTTTCTCTTGATATTCACAAAACTGAAATTCTCGGTCACCAGGAATTGTCTCAGCTTCAGCAGAGTGAAGCAGGAAGCTGGGTAATGGAGGTCGTAATATACAGGAAACTACAGGACATATTGGTAAGGAAGTTTTAGGAATCTTCCTTATATGAGTCCTCAGTCCCAAAACTACAGGCTGTCTTCCTAAGTGGTAACCAGAATCAGATTTTTGAGGTAGGAATCTGGGTAATGGGAGTTCTCACATACAGGAAACTTCACTGCTTATTGCTAAGTAAAAATAAGGAATCTGCGTTACTCGGGTCCTCAATCCCAAAAAAGCATTAGGTCATCTTGCTAAGAGCTAAACACAAATCATGGTGTTTTCGAGTATGAATCGGGAAAATGGAGTCCTTGTTTACAGGCAACTACATGACCAATTGGTAAGAAAGTATAAGGAGTCTGGATTATATGAGTCCTCAATCCCGAAAATCTACAGAGCATCTTGGAAAGTTGTAAAAGAATCAGAGTTTCAGAGAAGGATGTATCTCATAAGAGTCCTAATATACAGAAAAATACACAGTCCCTTGCCAAGGAAGAAAAAGAATCGGGTTTATAGGAGTACTCAGTCTTAAAATCAACAGGCCATCTGCTGTGAGCTAAACAAAAATGAGGGTTTAGAAGCTGGAACATAAGTAATAGCAGTCCTCATATGCAGAATCTACATGATCTCTAGCTAAGGAGAACTAAGAAACCTCTTTTACACAGTTTTTCCATCACAATATGTACATGACATCTTGCTAATGGCAAAACAAGAACCAGGGTTTCCAAACAGGGTTCTGGGGAAAGGGAGTCCTCATATACAGGACATTACACGACCCCTCGGTAAAGAAGAATAAGGAATCTGTGGTACACTAGTCCAGAATCCGAAAAGTTCTCAGGGTGTATTGCTGTGGTATAAACAAGAATCAAGGCTTCGATCTCGTCTCATGTTTCAGACATATTTGGCTTGTGGGTATTATGTATCAGTCATTTCAGGACTCCAGCAAAATTCTGGTCCTCTTGAGAGTTGTAATCGGTTATGGTAGTACAAGTCCTTTAGGTTCTTTGGGACAGTAAAGGCCAGTTAACCGGACAAAAGTATCATCTTGCCATATTAGTATGGAACTTTGGTCTTAACATGAACTTGGTAATCCTTAAATTTCCGTTTGTACTTTATTTGCAGAGGGGCCGAGGGTTTTGCAGTTGCCAAATACTTAATACGAATTATTAAAATGTAACCAGGATCCATGGATTCCACACCCATAGAAAATAACAGGGCATCTGCATTTTTTTGCACAGAGTTTTGGAAGCCCCATGGACAGGGAAATTCAGGGCATCTTGATGAGAACGGAAAGGGAATCCGGTTCTTGGAGTTCTCAATCGCCTAAATCTACAAAAACTCTTTATAAGGTTTAATCAACAAGCTGGGCTTATATCTTGCCACATTTTTAGTGTGTCTTCGTAAAGGGACCAGGAATTTGGGTTCCAGTTCCTCAAGAACTTTATGGGAGTCTTTCCCTTGATACCCAAGCAACTGGAATTCTAGGTCACCAGGAAATATCTTGGCGTCTTGCTGAGAATGAAGCAGTAATTTCAGTAATGGGAGTTCTCATATACAGAAAACTACATGAACTGTTGCTACGGAAGAATAAGGAATCTTGGATACACGAGGCCTCCATTCCAAAAACCTACAGACTGCCTTGCTAAGAGATAACCGCCATTCAGGTTTTTGGAGTAGGAATCTGGATAATGCTGGTCCTCATATACAGGAAACTGCACTGTCTATTGCTAAAGGAGAATAAGGAATCTGGTTTACACGTGTCCTCCATCCCAATAAAACTTCAGGTTTTCTTGCTTAGAGCTATACACGAATTTGGGTTTTTGAAGCATAAACTAGGAAAATGAAATCCTCAGATACAGGCAGATGCACGGACTTGTCTTAAGAAATAATAAGTAATGTGGGTGACATGTTTTCTCAATCTCCAAAAAAGTATACGGTGTCTTCCTAAGATCTAAACAAGAAACAAGCATTCAACGCATGTATCTGTGAACAGGAGTACTCATATACAGGTAACTGCACGGCTGTTGCTAAAAATAAGGAATCTAGGTTATTTGAGTCCGCGGTCCTGACAATCTACAGGGCATCTTGCTGACAGCTAAAGAAGAATCAGGGATTCGAGGCATGAATGTGGGTAATAGCAATCCTCATATACAGGAAACTGCATGGTCTCGAGCTAATAAAAGAGAATAAATGTGTTTTTCACAATTCCTCTATCAAAAAATCTACATGACTTCCTACTAAGGGCTAAACAAGAATCAGCAATTCGAAACAAGAATCAAGGGAAAGAGAGTCCTCACATACAGGACACAATATAGCCCCCAACAAAGTACGAATAAGGAATCTTTGTTGTATGTGCCTGCCATCCAAAAAATTCCCGGGTTGTCTGCTATGGGACAAACAAGAAACAGATCTTCGAGCTCCCCAAATGTTTCAGAGCAATTTAGCATTCGGATATTATGAATCGGTCATTTAAGGACTCCAGCAACATTCTGGTCCTCTTAAAAGTTGTGAATGGTATTGGACACTCCAAGTCCGTTAGGTTCCTCAGAACAACTAAGACCAGATTCCAGGATAAAAAGAATCTTCTTGACATATTTAGATGTAACTCTGGTCTTAAGGTGAACCCTGTAATCCTTCCCCTTCGATGTCTCTTTTTGTTTTGAAACGGGACAATGGTTTTGCACTTGCCAAATGTTTACTACGTACTTTTAATGGTAACCAGGAAT
>NW_007246840.1:0-6579 GCF_000164805.1 Carlito syrichta
CTGGCCTCGGTGGCGCTGGGGCCAGGCTCCAGGGTCGGCGGCAGGCCGGAGTCCCGTCTCCTCTGTTGGCGGCAGTGTGGGAGGCCTGGATCCGCGACGGCCGCATGGGCCGCCCGGAGACGCGATTAGGCGCACGCCCGGGGGGGGGGGGAGGGGGAAGACTCAGCGTCCCTCAGCTGCGTGGGAGGCGGGGAGGGGCGGCCACGCGGTCCTCGGAGGCACCGGAGTCTGGCTCCGAGGTCGGCGGCGGCGCTGGAGGCGGGGCTCCGGTGCTGGCGGCCCTGGGGCCTGAGTCCGCTGCACCGCGTGGGGCCGGGCTCCAGGACTGGAGGCAGCCTTGGCGCTAGGGAAAATGCAAATCAAAATAACAGTGAGCAACACCTCACTCATTTAAGATGAATCAATTTTAGAGTCCTGATGTACATTTCTTTGGTCTCTAATTGCATCCAATTTGCTGAGGAGTCCTGGTATGGTCCTTCGTTATGGCTGCATAATATTCCATTGCATATATGTACTACATTTTCTTAATCCAGTCTACCTTCGATCAGCAGTAGGGTTGGTTCCATGTTTTCGCTACTGTGAAAAGTGTGGCAATGAACACGTGTGTGAAGGTGTCCCTTTGTAGAACAAATTGTGTTCCTCCAAATAAGATAGACAAGTGGGACCTCATCAAACTGAAGGCTTTTGCACAGCAAAAGAAACTATCAACAGAGCAGGGAGACCACCCACAGAATGAGAAAAAATATTTCCCGGCTGTATATCTGACAAGGGCCTAACATCCAGGATCTACAAGGAACTCAAATGAGCCGAAAGGAAAAAACAAACAGTCCTTTAAAAAAATGGACAGAGGACATGAGTAGACACTTCTCACAAGAAGTTATACAAGCAGCCAATGGATAACATGAAAAAATGCTCAGCTTCACTAACTGTCAGAGAAACACAAATCATTTCAAACACTGATGGACATTTGGGTTACTTCTACTTCTTGGCTATTGTCCATAATCCTGCAATGAGCAAATGTGCAAATTTGAGAAAAATTTTCAAATGTTTTGTGACAAAAATGACAACTAAAGGCTCTTTAGGGACTCCTTTATGATCTAGATGTTGGTAGCATAAAACATACAATTTAGAAATTTATACAAAATAATTCATTCTAGAAAGGCTCTAAACATAAAGAGGATGGGAAGATAAGACAGAAAATTATAGTTCCAAGTTATCCTTTGCATGGCTGAAAAGAAAAAACATAGTTGCGGAGAAGTGAAATGCATATGTGGGCTCCATGTTTGGGATGCTTCCATTAGCCCCAGAAGTATAAAGAAAGCAGGGTGAGTCAAAGAGGCAAATGGTGGGCTCTGGAGCTCTGACAAAGCTCTCCCAATCTGAGGGCCATCATTTCATTCCCCATGAATTACCCTGCTTTCCATCTGAACCACACACTACTTTAAACATTACCCCTGAAACACAAAGCTTGCGGTGGCTCCTTGGCCTGCAGACTAAAATTCGTTATCTTTATCCAACAATAGAAAAACCTATTTGGCACTGGATTTCCTAGTCTTCTCCTGCACCCCACTCTTCATTTCATAGACACCATGTGGGATTGATTTGTCTGATTGACCTGTGCTTTTACCCTTATCCTGTCAACCTTCTAGATGTATGATCTTGAACTAGCTATTTGGTCTCTGTAAACCCCAATTTCCTTATCTGTACAATGGAGATGGCATCACTTACCTTAGATGCAAAGACCCAATCAAATCAAATCAAATCTGCTTTCTCCAGATGTTCATTGGCTAGTTTTGTCATGTATCGATGATTCTTGTTGGGTTTCCTAACACTCTCATTCTACATTTTGAGTAGGCATTCTGCTGAAAGGAACACCTTCTCTTGCACTTGTTTATGCCTGTATTAATTTACTCGTCACTAAGGACATATTATTTTATTCAACGACTTGTATTAATGATTCATTACTATCAACAGAATTTTTATGTTCATCTTGTCTCCAGTCAAATCAGCTCCTGTTGTCATGTCTTCCTACTACACAAATTTTTTCCTGCTCTGCAGTTGGCACGATTGACATTTGGGAATGGGACTTCTTGGTTTCGAGGGGAACAAGGTTTATTGAAGGAAGTTTAGCCACATCTCGGGACTCTACACACTAGGTAACGGTCATACCACACACACACACATACCACACACACATTCGGATGCCAAAAATGTCTTAGGCACTGCCATCTGTCCCTTGGGGGGCAAAATCCACCCTACTGCCCCAACCCCCACTGAGAAGCCCTGCTCTAGAAGTGGGGAGTGAAGGAACATTGCTTTCTTCACTGAATTTTATGTTCAGTAAGAGAAATACTGGTTCAGTTCTTCAGGAAGAGTCACATAGCATAGTTTCTTTCTTTTAGTAGCACAAGGAGGAACATTTAGAAGCAGACAGAATAATGTGGTAAAGCCTGTGTGCCCATCACGTGGTGCCCAACTGTCAGCCCAGACTGTCCCATCCCAGTCATACCCATCAGCTGTTTCCTTGTGTTGTTTTCATGTGAATCCCAGTCACCAGATTTACTTGTAAATGACTTACATGTTTCTGTGAAATAGCATGAATTCTTAAATCAAAACCCTAAGGCTGTTACTATACCCAGTTCCTTAATATCATAAATGACGTCCAGTGCTCAAATAACAGCTGTAATTAAATGGTACCTTGGCTGTCCTAGACCAGTGAGTTCCCTTGAAAGATGTGGCTGCCTTGTGGGGGGCTTGGTTTCAGGAATTTGCTCTCACTGAAAGCTCTGGTCTCAAAGGGAAGGCTGGGCCCTGGGCTGCACTGCAGACTGTACCCCCATTACTCATGCTGCAGGAGTATCTGTCCTTAACAGAAATGTGGACAGATCTGAGTTCTCAGTCCTCTTAGAGCTCAGTGGGTGGACCTGGTTTCTGGAGTGAAGAGCCCCATAGCAGGCCTCCCCCACCCTACTCCCAGGGCTCCCACCTCCGTGGTAAGTGGCACGATGGGGGAATTGCTTCCTTTTCTCAAGGACGGTCATTGCCTTTCTCATGGACTTCAGCTTATTTAACAGACTCCTAATTATAGAATTTTTAACTGTTAAACCCGAAGCGTGTTAAGCCCCCATAAATGTCCGTGGAGCAGAATTCAAAACGCGCCCTTTTTCTGTCCACCCAAGAACTCTCTCTGCCTTGGTTGATGCTACTGAGATCTTGACACAGAAGTGTCTACTCAGGGTTGTCTGTGAGGCATGTGACCCCCTCCCCTCGGACTTGGCCACAGAAGGAGACAAGGAAGATGAGTCAGTCTCAAGCAATTGTGTATCGGGGTCTATACTCTGTGTGAGGTACTCATATGTATTGCCCTGTTTACCCCTCAACACAAGCCTGTGGACAATCCCGTTTGACTGTTGAGGACATTGATAGTCAGAGGGGCTGCCACGTGCAGCAAGTGGCGGAGCAGGAGCTGGAGTCCTGGACTGGCAGATTCCAAAGTCCATGTTCTTACCACTGTGCCAGAACATCACTCTGTGATTGATGTTTTGAGACAGCCTGGAATGTGGGGAGTGGGGGAGGGGGAGTTAGACGTCCAGGGGAGTGGAGACCACATGAGAATGGTAAATGTCTCCTGAGTGGGAAGCTGAAGGTCCAGAGATGCCCGAGGGACTTGCCCTCAGCTCTGTGATATTCCTTATCAGGTGTAACTTTGAGGAATCGTATTCTGCCACTGCCACAAACATGGTCAGTTATCTCTGTTCTTGGAAATGGCTCCCGTATTAGAAGAGTCTTTTAGTGAAGCCTGCCGCCTAGCAGTTCACCTAAAGGACATGAACACACAAGCCAAGACTCATGTATGAAGATGTTCCCAGCCGTGTTGTGAGAAGAATGAAGAACTAGAAGAAATCCTTGTGGACAGCGTTGGGAAATTCTTCTTGTTTGATACAGCTATGTGAAGAAATACCTTGCAGGCTCTAGAACAGCCAAGAAACCTAATGACCTCAGGAGATGTTTATGATGTAACGTGAAGCTACATGCCTGAATGTAGAACTGTGTGTGCAGTATGATTGCAGTTATGTCCCTGTATGTATCTGTGTATAAATATCTGTGCAAAAGAATACTGGATGGGCCTACCTAGGATTGTAGCAGTGAATCTAGAAATTGTCAGTGATTATCAGAGTTGGTTTTCCCCCCCTTTCTTCCTTACTTAGTTTCCAAATTTGTTACAGTGAACACATTATTTTTATAATAAAAATGAATATAAATGTGTGTCTAGGCATGTGTGTATGTTCGTATGTCTGTGTTTATTAAATTCATGTGTATATATGCCTGTGTACATGCATGTGTGTCTATGCATATATGTATTATATGTATGTGTTTATGCATGTGTTTGTGTATGTACAGGTATTCCTTATCCAAAATGCTTGACACCAGAAGTGTACAGATTTCATACTTTGTTTGGATTTGGGAATATTTGCAATATACTTACTGAGTCGACCATCCCTAATCTGAAAATTCAAAATCCAAAATTCTCCAATAAGCATTTCCTTTGAGTGTCATGACAGTGCTCAAAGAGTTTCAGATCTGGGAACATTTTGGGTTTTGGAGGTTTGAATTAGGGGCACTCAACCTGTGTGTATGTATATATATATATATATATGTGTGTGTGTGTGTACCTGTTTATGTGTATATTTGTGTGCATGCATATGTTATGTGTATAGGTGTGTGTGCTTGCTTATATGTGTATGTGCATGCATGTACATGTGTGTATATGCATATGTGTATGTGTGTTTGCTTGTACATGCACGTGTGTATGTGTGTGTGTGTGTATGTGTGAAGTTTCCAATCCTGCATCTGCTGATTGGACCGTTTGGCTTCCATCAGGCTGCTCCTGTCCCTCCTGGCTGCATGCCCTGCAGTCCCCTCATAGTCCTTGCCTCCTGTTTAAATTTCTTAGGCTGAGAAGGGGACCATAAGTGGAGTGCAGAGACCTAAAAGCAGCCAGTGGAGAAAGCTCCCAGGGGTGCAGAGAACTAGGTCAGAGACAAATCCTGGAGCCCCTGGGCAGAGCCCAGTCACTTACACCCAAGTCCCTGCCTTTGCCTACCCTGTACTTCAGGTGACAGCAGCGGCTTATGCAGATTTCCTGGTGTTCTGCCTCCAGCCAGGTTGAGCCTTCCCAGGTCCATCTCCTCTGCATGAGTCTGCAGATGTACCTGGGGTCCTCCTACTCACAATAAACCTCGTGCCACAGCACATAAGCCCAAGAGGAGAATGTCACCCCAGACAGTCTCCAGGGCTGGCTGTTGTCAGTGTCACCAGCTGACTGTGGCAGGGCCATTGTGGAAAGCAGGGAGGGGCACTTCCTGGCCTTGCAGCTGATCACGTGGGTGTTTGTGATGGTCCGCCTTGTGTGTGTGTCTGGAGCTCACCATGGTTCTGCCCCTCCCAGCTTCACACAGCTGCAGGGATCGTGAGTGGCTGTAGCTGTCAGTTGCTGTCATTGTCCGTACACACAGGAGAGTGAGTGCACCCAAGTGGCCTCTGCCCTGAAGAAAGGCCTTTTCTCATATGTTCTAAACGGATTGCCCTTCACAGCTCTTGTGAATGTGTCTTTGCTGTGCTGGTGCAGGGCTTCTGGGATGCCCTTCAGGGAGACTTGTGTGCCCTCCACACACTCCAGCTGCCCCAGCCCACAAGGCCTTGTCCTGTTGGGAGCCAGCCTTGGAGGTCTACATGATTGACAGGGTCCCGGTGGGCCGAAGACCCCGGGCTGCAGGGTGAGCCTGGGAAGCTGAGGCCCTTCTGTCTTCCACCTTTGCTGTTTGATACAGCTGGAGAAATTCTGTGCAGTCGTGGAAGAAGAAAATGGCATGTTTATGCGAAGTACTCACACCTAACCTGAGAATGTCATGGTTCATTTTCCCATTTTCCCACTATGCCGCTTGGCCTTTTCTAACATATGCAAGGGTTAAACTCTGAAGCACATCAAGAATGCTTTCTTTCACTTGGTTATAAGTTACTAGATATTACTTGAGTAAAAAATGATATAAGTATATTGACTCCTTATTTGATTTAGAATTATGCAGCTTAGTGTTCAGACATAAGGCTTTTTAGAAGCACAAGTTTATGGTAAGTTCATTATGAGCTCATTATAAGTTCTAACACTTATCTAGGAGTTATGTAGGTGATTTACAACACTGTCTTCACAGACTTAAGATAAAGATTAACCGTTAAGGTTTTTACTTAATTCTATAGTTAAATTTTAAGTAAACGTTTATAGAGTGGGTTTTCACTGAATTCATAATATACTAATTAGATACTTTTATGATAATTAACTAAATACAGAAAGCAACCTTAGGGGCCTGGGAAATGTCATTAAAAGCTTCTTTTGAGTTTTCTTTAGAAATAAACACTGCTGGATAAGAGAAAAGTAACGAAGACACCTGGACAAGAAAGGCGGTTACAAAACTTTGAAGGTCGTAAAAGCCCAAAAGAGAAGAACTGCTACATGAAGGACCATGCACCTGGGAACTTTCTTGAAGCACTTCAAGGACTGTAATTTGGGACTCTTTTGAAGAG
>NW_007246841.1:0-743 GCF_000164805.1 Carlito syrichta
GAAAAATTCAGAAAGGAAAACGTATCCTTCTTGAATACTCTATGTCTCACTAATTTGTTTAGGAGATTAATGTATATCCTCATAAGTGACATCAGCTTAGCTTATACTATTGTTTCATGTGCAGACGTTCCCTGACTTACCATGGGTTATCTCCCAATAAATTCACAAAATGAAAATTTTGTAGGTCAAAAATGAGTCTTTTGTCGGTGATCAATGGAAATCTTCTAGGTCAAAAGTTGAATATTTTATAGGGCAGCATGCATTTAATAAGCCGGGTGTGATGGCTCTTGATGGAATCCCAACACTTTGGGAGGCCAGGGCAGGAGGATAGCTTGAACCCAGGAGCTCGAGACCAAACTAGACAACATAGCAAGCCCCTGTCTCTACAAAAAATAAAACTGAAAAAAAAAATTAACAGGTATGGTGACACACACCTGTAGACCCAGTTCCTTGGGAGGCTGAGGTGGGAGGAAAAGAAGGCGTCTACCAAGTATGGCTTAGGCTAGCCTATCTTCAAGATTCTCAGAACACCTACATTAGCCTACAGTTAGGCAAACTTATCTAACACAAAGCCTGTTTTATTACAACATTGGCTATCTCGTGTAGGTTATCGAATACTGTACTACAAGTGGAAAACAGGATGGTTGTATGGCACTTGAAGTGCTGTTTCTACTGAATGCCTTTTGTTTTCGCATCATTGTAAAGGCAAACAATCTTACGCAGAACTCTGAAGTCGGGGCCTG
>NW_007246841.1:1126-5822 GCF_000164805.1 Carlito syrichta
CATGCTGTCAGTCTGAAAACTACCAGAGCCTGTGTCTGTGCTGATAATAACCTCTCTACACAGAAGGTGGAAAGCTGCCGCTCTATGAGTCTGCCTACCCGATTTTGATCTGTGGAATGAGGTCGCGAGTGGGCTGGGGAAACCCAGGGCTGTGTGTAGTGATGACAACAGTCCATGCATTGAGGTCTTTATCTAACAGCAGCAGGAAAACTTACAACTCACATGGATCTGTTGGCTACTTCTCTGAGCTAGATTTTATTGTCTATTACTTCATTTAATTCTTTAGAAAGGTGAGTCAGAGTATTCATATCATTTACGATATCTGGCTCTGGTGGGAAGCAGATAGGGAATTCAGGTTCTGAGGTCAGTGTCCTTTTGCTCTTATCATAATTCTGAAAGTGTTGAATGCGGAAGAACTGATGTATGTGTTGACATCAGTGTCACCCTGACATTTTCATAGCAACTTATGGTAGTATATATAAACATGTCTTTCTTTCGTGTTTAACATGAAAAAAGCTTATGTTAGGAAGGAAGGAAGGGTTTCCCAAATGTGGAACACAGACTTCCCGTGGGATCCCAGATGAAATCACTGGTACCAAAGCAAGCGTTCAAATTTTTTGAAAAAAATAACATACTTGTCTTACGGCGCTATAGAAAAATTCAACTAAATTCAAATACTAAAGTCATTTGGAACGGTTTGTTGGCATATGGAGAAATGAACAGATGTCACGGCCCCCTATGAAAGGACACAGCATCTGCAAACACTTCTGGCCTGCCTATAAAAGTTTATCAAGAGGCCCACACAGCCTATGTGGTGACATGCAAGAGCTCCAGGGTTCCACAGCTGAGTCGTCACCCTATAGTGTGTGGCACAAAGCAAAAGGCCATGTGGAACGTGCCTATGAACATGGGCCGTCCACAATAATGACTCCAAAATGGAGGAGAGGGTTTCCTCTTAGGGCCATCACAGAATATCCATCACAGCAAGACCCGTGATTGGTGCCTGCCACGTTACAGGAAATATCTGGCCTGCTGGAATTGACAAGAGCAACAGCACGTGGTGCTTGCTGTGGGGGACATCACACTCTGGTGGGACAGGCAGACACCTAAACAGAAGAGCAGTTCAAGTGCAAGGAGAAATACAGGGAAGGTGCCCAGGGAAGACAAAAACAGAGAGTGGAGTGGCAAGAAGCGGGGGGGCACCCAGGCTCCTTTTCAGCGTGAAAAAGACCCATAGGCTTTCCCATTTCCACTGATCCTGGGTTTACACATTTGTCTATGCTGGTAGGAGGCTGGCTGACATCTACATCTTGCACTCGGAAGCTAAGATAACCGGATTGGACTCATCCGTATTGAAATACTCAGAATGGTCCCGTTTCATACACAATATAAATCTCTCGACCCAGTTAGCCCCATTTTCTGCATTGGATAATTGACTATGAGAGGTGATAAGTCCCTTAGTACAGGCCAGAACATGGGTTCCTGATGCAGTCAGTCTTCAACCTAGCATTCCTGGGACCCGTGTGCACTTTTCATTAGTGCCATTTTGTTGTTGTTGTTTGTTTTAGAATTGTCCTCTATCTTAATCCGTATTCGCCACAAATACTTTGTCTTTCTCTGCTTGCCGCATGAAGCTCTTGTTTTTATGTCACCTGGAGTTATTTGGGCAACTTTGTTGACAAAATGCAAAAATATTTTTTAACGTGCAGCATATCACTTTGCAATCCCACCAGCACAGGGCGAGGGCTTCAGTTCTTCCTCATTCTTGCCAACACTTGCTATGGTCAGTCCTTTTCATTTTAGTCATTCTAATAGGTGTGCAATCGTAGTTCCATGGGAATTTACTTTGCATTTCATTACCTTGAGTGGATTTTCATGTGCTTATTTGCCATGCACATATATTCTTGCCTCTCCAAAATTTCTTGTACGTGTTTTATTTTGTTGTCTTTTGATTTCTGTGAGGATCTACTATTTATTTTGTTTCTTCCTGGTATTCTGGCAGTTTATAGTAATACCACTTGGTCAAAGAATAAATTCGTTCAAGATACTGAGGACCCTCACTTTTAAAGAGCACTCATGCATTATTTCTTGGATAAATTGCTCCGTCTTTTCTTCTGTTCTCAGTCACTGAAACTTTTCCTAGTCTAATTCCGGACCACCTGTACTAAGACTTTATTTTTTATTTTTCGCTACTTTTGATGTTTTATTCAACTCTCTGGAAGATTTGCTCAACTCCTCTTTACAAGTATTCCGTGGAATGCTTATCCTCTGCTCCTGATTTCCAGGAGACTTAAGCCAATGTCCCAAGCATTCTAAATGAATGCCCCCAACAGACATATACAGCTTAGCCAATTAACATTTCCGTGTTCAGTTTTTATTCCCAAATTATGGCAACATCCTCTAAAATATTGGAAATTCATCATTACCCTCTTCAGAGGAAGGGTCTACATAGCACTGGCGTTGTGTGTTGCCTGTAGACTTACAAGTCCTCACATTCCCCAACCTTAGCCACTCAGATGTTTTCTTGAATGGGATAAAGGAAGGTCTGTGGCGAGAGGAATTCTCCAGTCATATCAACGGTGGAGTACTTTCGTTGAGCTAAGCTCAATTGAGCTAGCTGAAAGCCAGGGAAAGTGGCTGAATTGTCATTTCGCCCAAGTCACCAGATGACTGTATTTAATTCAGAAATTTGGGTGAGGGGGCACTCAAAGGGCAGACAGCCAATGTAGGCCATTAGAGAAGACGGGAGACATTTTGCTTACAGAAAACGATAAACCCCTGAGGTCTGGTCTGTTCAGCTCAAGTCTACTCACTAAAGATGCTTGGAAATGTCTTTTTCTTGCTCAGGTTTTGGATCACAGCTGTTGCCAGCAGCTGTGAGGCTGCGTCAGACACCATGTTGAAGATGGGTTGCAGCCATCTTTGGCCCAGGACCTTGGGAAGACATCCTTACTAGGCTTCCTCTTGCAGCATGTGTTACCAATGAAATCATAATGTATGGAGCCTTCTGAGTGAGTCTCCTTCCCTTCGCATAGAGGATTTGACATTCAGCCGAGTCGTTATGTATTTGCTTCTTTGTATTGCTGATTAGTATTTAAGTATATGGGTATATCACAGATTTGGCGTCCATTAACCCATTGAAGGACATTTAAGTACTTTTCAGTTCTTGGCAATTATGAATGAAGCTACTCTGAATATCTAACCATGGGTTTTGATAAAGATAACTTTTATTTCTCTTAGATTATTGTGGGATTGCTGGGTCATAGAGTAAGTACACATTTTACTTCATAAGAAACTGCCAAGCTGTTTTCCAACGTGGCTGTATCATGTAGCATCCTGCCCCTCACCCTCAGCGAGGTCTGAGAGTTCTGGTCACACTGCATTTAGAGAGCTCTTGGTGCCCTCCAGGTTTGGAGGGCTGGGTTTTTGCTTCCTTGTTTCCTCGCGTCAGCCATTGGCATATGTTGAAAACTTGTATGTACTTGTGGGCCATCCGTATATCTTCTTTGGTGAAATGGGTCTTGAGACTTTTAGCTGAGTTTTCAATTGCTTTCGTTCCTTTTTCTTGAGATTTGAGAATTCTTTATATGTAAACAAGTACGTTATTGCCCACATGTGGCTGGGATTTTGTTCTCCTAACCATATTTTGAAGAACTTGGATTGTTAATCTCGAAGGTATTTCTCAACTCTTTTATAAAAATAGAGATGGGGTCTTGCTGTATTGCCCTGACTGGCAGGAACTCCCGGGCTCTAGTGGCACCCCCACTTCAGGCATACAAATAGCTGGGACTACAGATGTGCACCACCCCCTTGTCTGGCTTCGGCTTTTTGAAGCATCATGTTTATGGTGTCTCATGTAAGAAATCTTTGCCTGTCTGAAAGCCATAAGTATTTCCTCCTGTGATCTTTTCTAGAAATGTTGCGTGTAGCATGTTATAGTTAGCTTGATAATGAATGTGTAATGGATATCGGGTTAATATTTTATATGGAGTGAGGTATGGGGAAAGGGTCGTTGTTCCCCTGTGGAATTCAATTATTTTGACACCCGTTCTCCAAAAGCTAATCTTAGTCCTTTGGCTCTGTACCTTTCTGAAAATCGGTTTTTCACATCTGTGATTCTATTTCTGTTCTCTGTTCTAATCTGTTGATATGTCTTCCCCAATACCATGCTATCTTGATTACTATAGGATAAAAGAGAGTCGTGGTATTGGGTAGTGTGAGCCCCCCATTAGACTTCTTCAGAATTGTTTTGGCTACCGTAGGTCATTTTCCTTTCCACATCATTTTGAACATTGGCTTCAATGAAGTGGATGAGAGGCGAAAGGCCTGAGGATACATTGAGGCACTGTTGCTTTCAAGGGCAGCAGGCAAATGTGTTATTACCTGCAGAAGCACATACAGGACCTGGGATGTTTTTTCCTCCTTAGCATGAAAACGATCCAATGTAGAAAGAGCTGGTGATGGTTCCGGAGAGAGGAGTGAGCACTGCAGGAGCAAAATCCCTGGGGAGGCGGAAGCCATGAGATTGTGAGTTGAGGCGAGTGGGCCGGTCTCAGTTAGGAGCACTGTGTGCAAAACAGCGGCAGAAGTGCCAGGGGAGACCCAGGCAGACTGGTTTTGGGAGGCTCTCAGAATGCCCACATGTCTTCTCTAGGAATTACTCAGGGAGGTCATTCAGATGGAGGGCGGTGTCTAG
>NW_007246842.1:0-925 GCF_000164805.1 Carlito syrichta
CCTGTAATTCTTCCCCTTCCGTGTCCTTTTTTATTTTGAGCAGGGACAAGGGTTTTGCACTTGCCAAATGTTTACTACACACTTTTAATGGTAACCATGGATCATGGAATCCATGAACCTAGGAAACTTCTGGGCATCTGTCTTTTGATATACTGTTTTGAAATCCAAATTGACAGGAAAAATCAGGGTATCTTACTGAGAATTAAAAGGAAATCCGGTTCTAGGAGTTCTAATTGGCCGAAATATACTGGGCTACTTGTAAAGGTTTAATCAGCAATCTGGGCTTCTGGGTCCCTACATTTTCAGAGCTACTTTCTCTGTGAATATGCTAAATCTGTCATTACTGATGCTCAGGATCTTTCTGGTCCTCTTCTTAGTTGTAATCAAGGATTTGGCCCTAGAAATCCTTTTGTTTCCTGGGACTATCTACGACCATAATCATATTCCCCACAATCAAAAGCTATATTTGTACTAAATTACTCTATTCATGTGACCTCATAGTACAGAAAATTCTTGTGTGTGGGCAGGTAGAATTTGGGGTTTTGGGTTTGGAATATTCCACATTTTGGGGAGGTCTTGTGAAGGGGAACCAGGATTCTTGGATTCCAGTTCCCAAAGAAAATTATTAACGTCTTTCTATTGATATCCAAAAAACTGGAATTCTCCATCACCAGGAACTGTCTCAGCATCCTGCATAGTGATCCAGAAATCTGGGTAATGGAGGTCATCATATACAGGAAACTACACGTCATATTCCTAAGGAAGTATAAGGAATCTTCCATATATGAGCCTCAATTCCAAAAACTGCATGCTAAGACGTAACCACAAATCAGGTTTTTGAAGTAGGAATCTGGGTAATGGAAGCCCTCACATAAAGGAAACCTCACTGCCTTTTGCTAAGTAAGAATAAGGAATCTGTGTTACT
>NW_007246842.1:945-1851 GCF_000164805.1 Carlito syrichta
AAAAGAATCAGAGTTTCCAAGCAAGATGCATCTAATGAGAGTCCTAATATACAGGAAAATACACAGCCCCTGCCAAGGGTGAAAAAGAATCGGGGTTATAGCAGTCCTCAGTCTTAAAAGCAACAGGCCATCTTCTGTGGGCTAAACAAGAATCAGGGTTTAGAAGCTGGAACATAGATAATAACAGTCCTCATATGCAGAATCTACAAGATCCCTATCTAAGGAGAATTAAGAAACCTCTTTTACACGGTTCCTCCATCGAATATCTACAAGACATCTTGTTAATTGCAAAATAAGAATCAGGTATTCCAAACAGGATACTGCAGAACGGGAGTTCTCATATACAGGACATTACACAGACCCTGGGTGAAGAAGAAAAAGGAATCTGTGATACACTAGTCCACTGTCCGAAAAATACTCAGGATGTCTTGCTGTGGTATAAACAAGAATCAAGGATTCGAGCTCATTTCAAGTTTCGGAGATATTTGGCTTGAGGGTATTATGAAACAGTCATTTCAGGACTCCAGCAACATTCTGGTCCGTTTGAGAGTTGTAATCGGTAATCTGGTAGTACAAGTCCCGTAGGTTCCTTGGGAAAATAAAGGCCAGTTTACCAGTAAAAAGTATCATCGTGCCATATTTGGATGTAACTTTGGTCTTAACATGAACTTGGAAATCCTTAAATTTCAGTTTGTACTTTATTTGGAGAGGGGCCGAGGGTTTTGCAGTTGCCAAATATTTAGTACGAATTATTAAAATGTAACCAGGACCCATGGATTCCACGTCCCTAGGAAACATCTGGGCAACTGCGTTTTGTACACCGAGTTTTGGAAACCACATGGACAGGGAAATTCAGGACATCTTGCTAAGAACGGAAAGGGAATCCGGTTCTTGGAGTTCTCAATG
>NW_007246842.1:2162-4876 GCF_000164805.1 Carlito syrichta
TCTTTTGAAAAGGTACCAGGAATCTTGGGTTCCAATTCCTCAAGAACTTTATGGGACTCTTTCTCTTGATATCCAAACAACTGGAATTCTAGGTCACCAGGAAATATCTTGCCGTCTTACTGAGAATGAAGCAGGAATTTCAGTAATGGGAGTCCTCATATACAGAACAGTACACGACCTGTTTCTACGGAAGAATAAGGAATCTTGTTTACATGAGACTTCCATCCCAAAACCTACAGACTGCCTTGCTAAGCGATAACCACCATTCAGGATTTGGGAGAAGGATCTGGATAAAGGGATTCCTCATATTCAGGAACCTACACTGTCGATTGCTAAAGGAGAATAATGAATCTGGTTTACACTTGTCCTCCATCCCAGTAAATCTTCAGGGTTTCTTGCTAAAGGCTAAACATGAATTTGGGTTTTTGAAGCATAAACTATGGAAATGAAATCCTCATATACAGGCAAATGAACTGACTTTTCCTACGAAAGAATATGGAATGTGGGTGACATGTTTACTCAATCTCCAAAAAAATGTATGGCGTCTTTCTAAGATATAAACAAGAATCAAGCTTTCTACGCATGTATCTGTGACCAGGAGTACTCATATACAGGTAACTGCACGGCTGTTGCCAAAAATAAGGAATCTGTGTTATACAAGTCCTCAATCCTGAAAACCTACAGGACATCTTGCTCTTGGCTTAAAGAAGAATCAGGGATTCCAGGCATGAATGTGGGTATTAGCAATCCTCATATACAGGAAACTACATGGCCTCTTGCTAATAAAAATAAATAAATCTGTTTTTCACGGTTCCTCTATCAAAAAATCTACATGAATTCTTACTAAGGGCTAAACAAGAATCAGGGTTTCGAAACACGAATCAAGGGAAAGAGAGTCCTCACATACAGGACACTACAAGGCCTCCAACTAAGTATGAATAAAGAATCGTTGTACGCGTCCGCAATTCAGAAAATCCCAAGGTTGTCTGCTATGGGACAAACAAAAAGAGGTCTTCGAGCTCCCCAAATGTTTTAGAGCAATTTAGCATTCAAATATTATTTATCGGTCATTTCAGAACTCTGCAACATTCTGGTCCTTTTAAAAATTGTAAATGGTATTTGGCACTGCAAGTCCATTAGGTTCCTTAGAACAACTAAGGCCAGATTCCAGGAATAAAAGAATCTTCCTGCCATATTTGGATGTAACTCTGGTTTTCAGGTGAACCCTGTAATTCTTCCGCTTGCATGTCTCTTTTTATATTGAGACGGGACAAGGGTTTTGCACTTGTCAAATGTTTCCTATGTACTTTTAATGGTAAGCAGGAATTATGGAATCCAGGAACCTAGGAATCTTCTGGGCATCTGTCTTTTGATATACTGAGTTTGGAATCCAAATCGAAAGGAAAAATCAAATCATCTTACTGAGAATAAAAAGGAAATCCGGTTCTAGGAGTTCTCATTTTCCGGAATCAACAGGGCCTCTTGATAAGGTTTAATCAGCAATCTGGGCTTCTGGGTCCCTATATTTTCAGAGCTACTTGTTCCATGGATACGCTAAATCGGTCATTACAGATCTTCAGGATCTTTCTGGTCCTCTTCTTAGTTGTAATCAAGGATTTGTCACTAGAAATCCTTTTGTTTCCTGGGACCACCTACGACCATAATCATATTCCCCAGAATCAAGAGGTATATTGATACAAAGTTCGTCGATTCAGGTGACATCAAATACAGAAAATTCTTGTGGGTGGTCAGATAGGAATTGGGGTTTTGTGTTTGGAATATTCCACATTTTGTGGAGGTCTTATGAAGGGAAACCAGGAATCATTGATTCCAGTTCCCAAAGAATATTATGAACGTCTTTCTCTTGATATCCAAAAAAGTAGAATTCTTGGTCTACAGGAATTGTCTTGGCATCCTGCAGAGTGAAGCAGGAAGCTAGGGAGTCGAGGTCGTCATATAGGAAAATACATGTCATTTTGGTAAGGACGTATAAGAAATCTTCCTTATGTGAGTCCTCAGTCCCAAAAATACAGGCCGTCTTCCTATGTGGTAACCATGAATCAGATTTTTTAAGTAGGAATCGGGGTAATGGGTGTTTTCACATACAGTAAACTTCTCTGCCTATTGCTAAGTAAGAATAAGGAATCTACGTACTCGGGTCCTCAATCCCAAAAAAACTTAAGGTCATCTTGCTATGAGCTAAACACGAATCATGGTGTTTTCGAGTATGAATCTGGAAAATCGAGTCTTATTTACAGGCAACTACATGAACTTTTGTTAAGAAAGAATAAGGAATCTGGGTTACACGAGTCTTCAATCCCAGAAATCTACAGAGCATCTTGGAAAGTTCTGAAAAGAATCAGAGTTTCGAAGCAGGATGTATCTAATGAGAGTCCTTATATACAGGAAAGTACACAGCCCCTTACCAAGGAAGAAAAAGAATCAGGGTTACAGCATTCCTCAGTCCTTAATATCAACAGGCCATCTGCTGTGGGCTGAACAAGAATTAAGGATTAGAAGCTGGAACATAGGTAATAGCAGTCCTTATATGCAGAATCTATATGATCTCTAGGTCAGGAGAATTAAGAAACCTCTTTTACACGGTTCCTCCGTCACAATATCTACTTGACATCTTGCTAATGGCAAAACAAGAATCAGGGTTTTCAAACGGGCTTCTGGGGAAAGGGAGTCCTCATATACAGGATATTACATTG